>NC_137657.1:10011269-10258769 GCF_963422515.1 Blennius ocellaris
ATCTGTGGCTGCTTCTTTTAGTTTGCATGTGTTGTGTGTATAGCCCAGCAACATTAATTCCTGTTTTATTACTCAAAAACTCAAATTACAGTCAAAGCAGCAATTAATTCAACAACTCATGAAATCAACAATAACCCATTTTCGTCACAATAGTTACTGCTGAGTGGATTTAACATCTACACTTACGTTAAAAATAAACAACCCCACAAGACATAATGACACTTATATTCACATCTCAAAACACGCAGCCATCACTGTGCATGTCAAAAGACATCCGCAGCAAGAATATTATAAATATTCTGGAGTGTGCAACAAACCAGCGACATTCAACATGAGTAGGTTGTTTAAAAAGACAAACTTTCATTTCAGAATGTGAAGCATCCAAGGGTTGAATGTTTGAGATGTTGCATATGAGAGAACTCCAAAGACTGGGGGCCAAAGGAACGAGTTGAAGTTTTGAGATGGGATTGTATGGGAGACTAGAAAGAAGGGGACTGCAATAGCGCAGATGTTAGGTGACCACTGACTGGACGGATGAACCCGGTTGATGAAGGTTTGCAGAGTGAGTGATACTACTGATGTGGGTCTGTAATGATAGTTTGCTGCTCAGCAGAGATGTCGCACTCATTTTACATTGAAGGGCCACATACAGCCCAGTTTCATCTTCAGTGTTCCGGACCAGTACAATAGTGCAATAATAACCTTTTAAATTTAAACCTTTAAGCTTTTTTCTTTGTTGTTGTGCAGAGCACACACAAGGAACATATCTATATTTTTGCAAAAACCAATTATTACAGAAAATTGTTACAAACTCAACATAAAGCCAGTTTAAATGAAACCTTCTGGTGCTCCTGGAATTTGCATTATGCATGTTTGTACAAACTCGCCAGCATGGCTTTGGGGCTCATTTGCATTTTCACAATGAGGTAGCTAGCGTTCAGAGCAGAATCGCTGATATCTCAGCTGGGTCTCGGTGTCGTGTTGTGTCCATTTCTCTTTGTTAAAAATTTTAACTTTTCTTTTTACAATTTGCTTGGTGGTTTGGCGGTCCAGATTGGAGCCTCTTGGCCAGTTTTGGCCCAAGGTCCTTATCTTTGACACGCCTGCAGTAGAGGATGACACCAGCAATTATAGGACAGCTCATCCACAAAACTGCAACACCGGACAACTCATCCACGGATAAGATTTCAGAATTTTTATTGGAAAATAAATCCTGTGCAATGTATGTTTACATATTATTTCTAATTGATATTTTATATATATTTTTTTCTATTTTTCTCCCTAGTATATGTCCGTATATATTGAGTATAATATAAATGGCTTTGTTTCACGCAAAGAATGGTCTTCTTTGGGCACATGACAGCTGCTTATGTTTTTGTGTCAAATATACTTAATAATCCTTCCAAATGTGTCAAATCTACTTTGAAATCCAATTTTTCAAATCAATAATGCTAAGAAAACTAGTTATGGATGAGTTGTCCGGAGTCACATGGACGAGATGTCCGGGGTTGCAGTTTTGTAGACGAGTTCTCCGTGGGCGAGTTGTCTGTTCACCGACACCAGCAGTTGTCGATGGAGATGTGAAAACTATTAACTTGAATTATTAACCTAACCTCTGTTATGACTGCTGAGTTTGGCAAAGTTAAATGAATCCCTATGGTCAAGTGGAAGAAGATAGATGATGAAGAGAAGGGGGCCGATGACAGCCTGGGATTTAAACGTTTTCCACTGAATGAGCTTATTGTGGGCAGATGAATGATTTGAACTTGTGTCAAATAATCCAGTGTTTGTTGAGGATGATGGTATTTTAATTGAAAGTTGTCATTATCTAACTAATGTAACTGGAGTTAGGATTTAGCTGCTATGTAGTCGCTATGGTGGCTCCTAGGATTTCCACTTTACCGGCATCGAATTCCAGACAGGATTCATCAGCATAAAAGACATTTGTAACATGAACATCTATGGTCAAAGACACCCAGTAATACTGAATAAATGCCAGATATTGAAGATATGATCTTGGAAATTGAGTGACACAAGCACTCTTTTGGCAATACTGCAACAAGAATGTAAATTAATTTCAGTGTCCCAGTCAAAACAGTGTAAAATGTGTCTCTAGACTACATATATTGGCCTTTTGTATTGCGTTTGTGAGGCATTTCATGTGCTCATTTAAAGACCCAAACTGCAGACAATGAATAACTCTGGGTCATTCTGGTTTAGTTGAATTAATTTGACCTCGGCAGGCTGTTTCTGCTTTGCAGTATGCGCCATGGCTTTGAACAGAAGAACCCAATTTTGAGAGACATGACAGGTCTAGTGCAGTCTAATTGACTCACTTTAGCTCTTAAAGAACAAGTTTCTTCAGACTAACAGGTGGTGATTAGATATTAACAGTATAGCAGCATTACCCCATACATCAGAGTTAAATCGTTAAGGTCATCATAAAGGTGATTATTCCAAGCCGTGATTTATGGGTGAGACCAACTGCCCCCAAGATGAGGGGTTGTATTGGCAAATTTGCTATTGATTTACATAATCAGAGCAGAGCCCGCCCACCACACCCCTCCGAGACAGTTGAGCAGATGTTCCTCATCTCCAACAAATGTGTTTAACTTTGGTAATTGATGTTATTTAAGCTTCTGAACTGTGTTGTTGGTTTTAAAACCTTGTGTGTCACATGAGATGGAAAAAAAAAACAAAGGTTTCATACAAACTTTTCTGCCACTTTAAACTTGTGCGTGGAGTCACAGATTGTTTCCCAGGGCTTTTTTCTTTCTGGTCGGTACCCACATGAGTACAGTTTTTAATGAGCTTGGTTCCCAGACGGAAATGTTTCAAACACCCCTGATGTCGGGGATTAATAACCTTAGAGAGGGGAGCTGCAATAATAAGAATGGGATAATTCTGCAAAGTGTGTGTGTGAGTGTTTGTGTGTATTTAGTTGTGTTGTACTGCTTTTGCCATGAAAACCATGCAACTTGATATTTTCTATTTGTCTGTGTGTGTGTGATATATATATATATATGTGTGTGTGTGTGTGTATGTGTGCGTGTGCGTGTGCTGCCTGTGTCTGTCTGCTATGCAGCACCATAATATTGTTGTTGCTGTGGAAAGGGCAATGTCACGCATGTATACAGGCGTACACACACACACACACACACACACACACACACACAGCACAGTTACGTTACACATGAAGGGTGTCAGTAATGGGATTCTGGTCAGGCCAGTGTGACCATGCTGTACTGAGCTAAGGTCATTGATACCACATCAGGGGCAGAGAGAGAGAGAAAGGGAGAGAAAGAGAGAAAAGGAGAGAGAGAGATTACATGAACAAATGGACTGAATGAATAAGAGAGAAAAACAAAGGGAAGAATCAGGAGGACAAAAGCTGAGCAAGGAAAAGAGAGGAAGAATCAGCTGTTTTGATGAAATTGTCACTTAACTGTTAGTTGGTGTTGCTTTTCCAGGGCGATCTGGTTTCTGTAGAAAATCAACTGCAGCCCATGGGAATCATCCATTACACACATTTTGTTTTGTCTTATCGTTTGGCCTTTTCTCTTGTGTTCTCTACTTTCTCCTTATCATTTTAACTCTCTTCTTTTGCTCCTCGCACTCTTTTTACTGTTTGATCTCCTCAATCCTCTCCTCTCCTCTGCTCTCCTCTCCTCTCCTCTCCTCTCCTCTCCTCTCTTCTCCTCTCACACCTCCTTAGACAGGGCTATTTTCTGCCTGTCAGGCAGTTTGCAGACAAGCAGGGTTTTCTACCCTGGTGAGACTCTTTTTGTTGTGTGTCTGCGCGTGCATATTGTACAAGAGACCATTTGATTTATGTTTACATTTATGTCTGACTGTGCATGTACAGTGTGTGTGTGTGTGTGTGTGTGTGTGTGTGTGTCTGTGTGTGTGTGTGTGTGTGTGTGTGTGTGTGTGTGTGCATGCGTGCGTGCGTGCGTGCGTGCGTGCGTGTGTGTGTGTGTGTGAGAGAGAGAGAGGGGGGAAGAGGGGGTGGGTATATTTTGTAATTGACCATTTGCTTTCTGTGCTTGCATACCTGTGTGTGTGTGTGTGTGTGTGTGTGTGTGTGTGTGTGTGTGTGTGTGTGTGTGTGTGTGCGTGCGTGCGTGCGTGCGTGCGTGCGTGCGTGCGTGCGTGCGTGCGTGTGTGTGTGTGTCCCTGTTGTGACAGTGTTGAAATCCAAGCTGACATCCCCTTCTCCCTGCAATAGCATATGCCCCTCAGCAAGACCACTGGGAGACTACTGAGAGAGCGAAAGAGGGAGGGAGTGGGGGACTTAGATGGGGGAGGGCAAAAATAGAGAGAACAGGAAAGATGATGGGCAATGACTAGCAAAAAAAGGAGGAGAAGAGGATGGAAAGTGAAATGCAATGGAAGCAAAGCGGGGGGAGAAACAGCCAAAGAGAGAGAGAGAGAGAGAGAGAGAGAGAGAGAGAGAGAGAGAGAGAGAAGGGAGAGAGCCACAGACTGAGACCAAGAGAGGGGGAGAGAAAGCACCCCCACTGCGTTCCTTTTCAGTCCTGCTAGCGTTGGCATGTGTTAAATGTAAAGCTGCTGGCTGACTCACCATGCTACCAGCTCATATTCAGCACTCTCTACTGCTCTGGTCTGACAGAGAGATAGAGGGGGAGAGAAAGGCTTGCAGCTTAGATTCAACACTGTCTAGTTCAGCGGCGGAGGGAAAGAAAACAGAAACACAGGCCACCAGTGAATTACCAAAACTGTCTCCTTCTCCATTCTGCTTTAGGAAGAAAAAGAAGGGGAAAAAAAGAAAAGAGCATTTTACTTCAAGTATTCAACACATGAATACTGTTGAAATGCTGCTAGCCTTTCTCTAAATTGAATGAGGTAAATCATTAGTGTCACTAACCGAATTACTCGCTTCGTGCCAACATGTCCGCGGAAGCGCGCTGTTTATCACTGCCTTCTAAAAAGCACCTGCTTGAGCATTTAGTTATCTAACGTCCCTGTGGGCAAGGTGCCACCGTCTCCACTGCACCTTGAAAACACTCACTGAGACAGGAAGTTTACAAATAATCACTCACAATTGTGAAAATGTAGTGGTTTGAATATAGAAATTGACTTGGTCAGGTGTGTAAAAGGGCCTGATTCAGTTGAAATATCAACGTGTGTTATCGATTGCTATATGTAATCATATCAAGGAAGAAAATGCTCCTGAAAGAAACGTCCTTATTCGGCTGAAGTTTTTTAGCGAAGCTGATTCAAAGAAAAATAGCAGTCGGAGCATAATGAGGCAGCACAAACACTCCCCTCTAGAGGGCAGTTAAGTGGCTGGAAGGCATTATTATATCCGTTATGTGTTAAACTCAAACTCTGAAGGTTTTCAGCACTGACAAGGCATTGATTGTAAATTCACTGTTAATCTTTCAGAATTCAGTTGCAGAAAGTGCTAATATCTGTTACAGTTACATTATTTGCTTAAGTGAACGTTTTCCTTAACTGTTTAGCTGAGCTGAAACTACAATAGATTCTGTACATTTGACTGTTGAAAGCTTTCGGTGAGAAATTCAAACTATGAATAACGATTTCCCCTCACGTCTTTGACATGAAGTTCTTCTATTTCTGCTGCCTCAGCTGGACTATTTTCCTATTTCTGTGTCGAGCGATCCAGAAATCAGTATTTGTTTACCCTCCTTGATCACTATATTTAGGATTGTGCATTAAGATACCCAAACACTCAAGCAAAATGAATAACTCACAGAGTAACGAGTTTGTTCTCTCAGAGACTCACGTGTCTCTTGGGCATGTTTGAAGGATCATAATAAAACTCTGTGAGAGGAGGAGGGGGAAAAAAAAGGTATATGTAGGTGGGATGTGGGGGTTGGGTTTATAGTCGCTTTGCATGAAACTCGGTTTTATATCTTTGGTTCAATTCCCACTGGGGACATCCGCATGAAAGATATACTGTACGCTTTCCTGGTATTTTAAGGCACTTTTGATAAAAAGCGATTTGCAACATACATATGTCAGGAAAAGCGAAGCATGAAGGGAAGGATGAGAGTCACTGATCACTCATGTATCACAATTTTTCAAGACAGTTTTGTTTCACTGCTTTTTTGCTTTTTTCTTTAATCTCCCATATGTCTTTAGCTTGTCAACAAAGACACAGTTTTGGAGTACAGGCCCAGATTTGGAGGCTTTCCTATTGTTTTCAGCTGGACTTGTATAGAAATACTGTGCTGGAGCTAAATCCATTGAATTACAAGGTCAAAGAAGCATGTGGTGATTCCAGCTCATTTAACAATCCATAGATGCAAATCTCAAATTTTGGTTTAGCAAGTAAGTGTTTCCCTGTCTTTGTGGAGCCAAGTAGGAATGGAAATGTCTTCATGATATTGTCAAAAAGGGCGTTTTTGTGGTTTTCTTACATGCATATTATTAATGAAGTGCAGTTGGATGCAGCAAGGCGATGCCTTCAGTGGGGGTTAAGAAAAGGAGGGTTGAAGGAGAGAATATAATAACACTGTGTGCATATGTGCATGAAGGTGATCCAGTCGTGTCGTAATGTATTCTGTGGCCTTGGCCAGGATACATATACGTTATATAAAACAATTTTAATTGGATGTGAATTGTAACACAGGGTTTTTTTGTGGGCTTTTTTTTTTTTTTTAATTCTTCCAAAGGGGGAAATAATGTGTGACACAACCATCTGTAAATATGTATTTTAACCTTTATTGCAGTTGTTATAAAATAAAATCCATATGAGGAATAAACAATGGAAAGTATCAGAAATGCCTGCAAACGTGCAGGTTCTCCTGTCTTCACCTCCTCTCCTCTGCCTGCTTCCTTTTTAGTTGTTTCAGCAGGTCGAAACACTTTGCACCGCAGTACCTGCTGATCGGGAGCCTTGATGACCGGACTGGATGTAAAATGATTTCCTTTGCAATTTTTTTTTTTTTTTTTTCTCCGACATCAGAAAAAAAAAAAAATGCAGTGACGGCAGTGTAGGCTGTTTTCTGGGACTGATTGTGTAGGCAAGCTAAAGGAAATCACTGTACTGTGCACACGTTGTGACTGACGATGAATCTGTACAGCTGCAGGAAACAATGAGGGTGTGATACCACACATAGGAGCAGACATTAACCCAGTGATGCAGTCTGTGGAGAAGATTACTGCTGCATCACCAGAATGGAAAAATCCACAAAACAAAATTAGACATATTATGCAGGGACATTTGCCTCGTCTTCCTTAAATCGATGGTTAAACAAAAGTTTATGTATTATTCAATTGGATTTTACATGCAGGAAGACGAGGATTCGGTTTTATTCAAGGTAAATTCTGATGGTGGATCTTTGTGTCGATTTCAGGTTAATATGAGCAACAACTTCAGATTATTAGTGTGAAGGCAGGTAGAATTGCTGTGTGTGAATTTACTGTCAGACCTTCATGTCTGCATGCGTGCACACAAACATTTCCTGTAATCATTACTACCTAGATTACAAATGAGTGGGTTATTATTCTAGAAAAGAAATTAAATAAATGTTCCCCCACTGGGAGATTGATTTGGTGTGGTAGGTGTGTGTTTGTATATGTGTGTGTGTGTGTGTTATGTCTGAAAGGAACATGGAGGGAAGTGCAAGATTGAACATTATCATTGTTGATGGAACCTTGAACTTTATTAATGTAATATTTATTTCTGAGCTAAGTATTTCATCCATGGACCAATTAAGAGCGATAATCTAAACTTTGCTGCATGTGGTGGCCCTGGGACCACAAGCCAATGTTTAAAAGTAAATAAAATTGGTTCCACGTGGCCATTTTAAGCACAATTAAACCAGGTTTTTATTGAAACTATTTGCCATTACTGTTTCATTTAGGTTATTTAAAAAACAAAACATAAATTTTGATTCAAATGTGATTCTTGCAATCAGACCATTAGCTCTCATATTTTGCTCACTCCTTGTGACCGATGTGTTTATTCAAAATTCGGACCTCTAATGAAGACGATAACATCTTTACAGCATTCTTAATGAAACCCGATGTTGCCCATCCCTGGATTAAGATGTTAAACCATGGAGCTCCCAGGAATATTGACTTTGCAACAGATTTTCAGATTCAAATGGCTGAGCTCAATGCATGAGAGCAGCCGTGCTTTCTTGGTCCGCTTCAAATATTAACATTATCTCCTGAAGACACCGCCGACATAAAAAGATAATGTACGGGATAATTTTGTACTCTTGCATATGGTTGTGATGGTTGTTTTCTGTGAGGCAGTTGAAGTCAACACCTTGTAGTCACACATCCTGTTGTCTCAACGTTTGAGAAATGCTTGTGCTGCAATGGGAGCTTTCATAGGAAGCATGTGGCTGGAGTTGACTTTTGCTGTTTGTTTCCATTTATGAAAATTTCAATAGTGTGTCAGTGGAAAAGATAGAAAACCACAACTGTTTCAATGTTAAGTAGCAAACCACAAATTGAATGTAAAATTGCACAAGTTGTTCTTATTTTTATTTTTTGTATTTCTTGCTATTATATTTTCACTATGTAGTATTTATATTGTCCAGACACAATTCAAAATGGCACGTCTCTTAAAAACCACACAGACGAATTGAAATAGATATTCATATGTGAAGTAACTGAAGAGACATCATCTGGTATTTTAATGTAATTTATGCTGCCGGAGTGAAACGAAATGTGTCACGCAACATTAAACAAAGCAGTTAGTTGTTACAATTAGACTGTTGGGACTGTTTTTTGGACAAAACATTTCTCCCACCATTTCCAGTCTTTGTGACAAAGCTGCTCATGATCTTCAAACCCCCTTCAACAAAGCTCCGTTCTCGTGAGGCCTGATCCCTCCTAACCTCTGTCCCTCGCTCCCTCTCTCTCTCTCTCTCTCGCCGTCTCTCTCTCTCTCTCTTTCGCTCTCTCTCTCACTCCCTCTCTCTCTCTCTCTCTCTCTCGCTCTCTCTCTCTCGCTCTCTCTCTCTCTTCTCTCTGTCTCTCTCTCTGTGTCTCTCTCTCACTCTCTCCCTCTCTCTCTCACTCGTCCACCCTTTAGCTATCTGTGTCTCTCACTCATCTCTCTTCATCGCTGTCTCTCCGTCTCTCGGCCTCCTGCTGTCTCTCTCCTTTGCCCTCCCCTCTCTCTTTGTTCCTGGGATCAAACGAGAATCTCTCTCGTCCATGCTCCGTCACCTGGGAGAACACACACACACACACACACACACACACACACACACACACACACACACACACACACACACACACACACACACACACACACACACACTCTCTCTCTCTCTCTCTCTCTCTCTCTCTCTCTCTCTCTCTCTCTCTCTCTCTCTCTCTCTCTCTCTCTCTCTCTCTCTCTCCCTCTTTCTCTCCCTCTCTCTGACACACACCTACACTTATATACTGATTGTGGACTTTCTTCTTGAGTTTGTACCAATGTTAATGTTTCCTTTCGGTATTTTAGAAGCAGTCGAACGAGCTAACCTTTCAACTCACCTATTGCTGTGGATCAAAGAAAGCGAGATAGAGCTGAAGACAGAGGGGGGGAGAGAGAGAGAGAACATAAAGAGGAACAATCTCGACAGGACAGATTAAAACAGAAAAGAGTTTCTTTGAATTGAAGTGAAATGACCATGATAGAGATCAGAGCCAAGTTGGGGTGAAACAATATCAAGCAGATGTTAAAGCCCTTCCGGGAGTTTTGTCTTAAGATGCGGCTCTTCTAAGACAAACTTGAGAGCACATTTGGAAGATAGATAAAGTCAGCACAAAAAAAAAAAAACAGGAGGTTTTTGTCAGAAAGGTGAAAACACTTTCAAAACTTCGGGAACCGTTGATTTCCTTTATGTTAACAGCTCCTCTGTAGTATTAGCTAAATGGTCTTATATTCCAATTAATGAATATTGGTTCCACTCAAACTATAAACAGTAATGTGAAGAAAACGTCTTGGAACTATGACATTGTTTCATGATTGGATTTAAGGAATGCCAGTGTCCTTTTCTAATGCAGTGTTTACATGTTTAATACAATTGTAATAAGCCCTGCTAATTGTTCCGCCAGTGTAGTTGATTTGTGAAAGTATATACGCAACCATTCACCCAGAGGGAGTCCACAGTTCTCTATAGACTAGTGTACACACTCTGATCCTGCTGGACTCTAAATGCTGCTTTCTCAATGTAAGAAAACCAAACACAGAATGTGACAGAATTGCAAAGCTCCATATCTTTACAGTGTCAAAAATTATGTGCATGACAGGGAACTTCCCGCTTCTGTATTGCTTCCTTTTTTCATGCTGTTGGTGGATCCTTAGCTTGTAAAAAAAAAAAAAAATCCCACCACAATAACCCGACATGCACTGTTGTATTTAGCAGCAGAAAGCCTCCATCTTTGAGTTTCTCTTTCCACTATGGCCTGTGCTCGCTCATGTAAGGATTGTTGGGTTTTCCTGCGTGAAATCGCCATGACATGACTGTGTAGTAATTGCCACCATCTGAAGAGAAATTAATTGAATTGAAATTGAATTTGTGTTTCAATGTCTGCTACATAGTTCAAAGAGGTAGCTTTTCAACTTTCAATTATTTGTTGTTGCTTAAGTGTAACATCAAATACTGCAGATGGGTTGCTTGCTTCGACTCCGACATCACCACATCTGTTTTATTGCGCATGGTCACCTGTGCTTTTATATACAAAAATATTCCAACTTAGTTTTTAATGTAATCATTTTGCTCTGTCTGGGACTCTGTTAGGGGTTTCCAGATTCCACAGGGGGTAAGGGGGTGTGTCTGCTAGTGGTTGGCTTTATTGTAATGTTTTGGCAGCCATTGGAGAACACACCTTTTGCAGGGAACCCAAGAAAAATAAAGAAAGTATTCTTCACATGAAAACCTCAATTAAATGAATATTTGGTGAATGTGCCCATGTACATTCAAACTTTAAAACATTTTAGATCGCCTTGATGTGTCTGCACATACACATCAATGCATGCAGTGTTTTCCAAGTATATTGTAGATGTTGCATCTATTCTCCTGTACATTCAGTCCGACTCAGTTTATTCTGTTTTTATGTCATCTCAGACCGTCTCCATGATGCTGAGATCAGGGCTCTGTGGGGGCCCCGCCATCTGTTGCATTACTTCTCCTTCCTCCTATTGGTGAGCGTAGATCTTTATGACTCTGGCTGTATGTCGGGGGCTGTCATCAAGCTGCAGAATGACTGTCGCCAGACGTCGCTCTCATGTTTTTGCTTGATTGATAAGAATCTGAATCAGTGCCTAAGAATTGCTTTAAAACCTTTACATAAGACTCTAAGTTTAGGTATACTTTGCACAACAGTGAAAAGTGACATTAAAAACTGATTTAAAAAATGTTTAACAAAGTATTGATCTTGTGTGTATGAGTGATGGATCTGGGTCATTCAAATGTTATAATTATTGATATCATATCTCACAATAGACAGCTCTCCATTTATTTTTTTATTTTTTGAAGTTCAGGGAAGTAAATCTTGACTTAAATACTGTGTATTTGCAGCTTTTCTTTTCTTTTTATCTGTGTCATTTAAACTGGTGCAGTTTGTCCCGTCCCGCCCTGCGTTGTGTATTTGAGTTTAATCCGGTCGTGTCCGGCTGAGAGCTGAACAGGTGGTATGTGACAGCAGGTTTGAGCCGACATCAAAGGATCCAGAGAAAGAAGGCGTGGGGGAGAGTGAGGGGAAGAAAAGGGGGAAACGACAGATCCGTGGACAATTCAAAATGAATGGGGAAAAGAAGTGTACAGGAAATGTTAAAGAACATGGAATAAAACAAAGGCAAACATTGCAGACACTTAAGAAAAATGTACGTTTAAGTGGTGTGTGCGTTTAATAGTAGAGGTAACGTAGAGCTGGTTGCTCGTTTCTGGACCAACAGCTTGTACGATTAACTTTTGTGAATACCAACTGTTCTGCAGTTATAAAAGTTGACTGCAAAACTCCAAAAAGTCTCAATTGCTCCCTTTGCTTCTATCATTGTCTGCCTCTACATTCAGTAGATCGCCAACTTTGCCGACACTTTCCTTGGACCTCTGTGTACAGTCACTCTTTTATAGGCTCCAATTATTTCCCCTGAAAAGCAATGGACGCATCCTCACAGTCTTTTAATTTGCACCGCATGTACATACACACTTCCTCTTCCACACACGCTCTGTCACCGCTATAGGAGGCTCTCCCTGCAGATGATGTCAGGTGAATGTGGACATTGTTTAACGAGCCTTGGGACGGGGAAAGCGAGCGGAGGGAGGGGACAATAGGAGCGAAAGAGAGGAGGGTGGAGGACAAGTAGCAGAACTAAGGAGGAAGGAGGTTTGTGCAAAGGAAGGGAGGAGGGATGATAGGATGAGATGCTGGAAGATGCTGAACAAAACCAAAACAAAGGATGAGGTGAAATGAAAGTGGTGCAAGATGAGAAGATGAATCAGGTTTTTTTTTTTTTTTTTAAAGCAGAGGAGAGTGGAGGACGTCTGGTCACAGGGGGGTAAACGGAAGGGGGCGGGGGGGGGGGTGAAGTCACGGGGGGAAAGGAATAGCAAGAGGACTGTGTAGAGGAGAGACATGTGGGGGACGTATGTGATACGTAGCCTGAGGATAAGAACGAGGGATGTAAAGAGGAGGGGGTGGATGAGAGAGGGAGACAAAGGGAGAAAAGGGAGCAGAATAGACAAAAAATTGCGAGTACATGGACACCTTCAAACAAGGTGAGAAAGAGCTGGGCAAAAGGTGAAGGGTAGAGGAGGTTATCTGTCCTTACTTTCCCCTGTGCTGTTCCTCACTGCCACTCTCCTCCTGCTGCTCCTCATGCTCCTCATGCTCCTCATGCTCCTCATGCTCCTCATGCGTTGCTGTGTAATGTCAGACTACTGGAAGGGAAAATCTACCAAGTCAGCTCTTCTCGAGGCTTCTGCTGTTCCCCCTCTTTTTGCATCATGTCCTGTTATTCATGCTCAAAAAATGGAAAATGTTGCAGGCCTTATTCATCGTAATTAAACACATTTCCGCCTCGGTAGTTCAAACTATCGCCTTCAAAACTCGAGCCTTGATCAGTCACCCCTCCTCTCTTTTTTTTTATCCTTTGTCGATCCAAATTTCTAAAACATTTGCAATCCTTTTTTCCCCCACATTTTAATTCAGAAAAGAGTTTGACATCTAATTGTGTGAGAGAAAGGTCTATTTTATTACAATAGATCCAATTATGCACTGTATCTCAGTGCGGCTTTCAAGATGAATCCTCTGCTAAAGCTGTAGCGTTTCTGCTGCACCACCAAAGTATGAAAACGCGTGTGTGTGACCACAATATCCATGTATCTATATCCTCTCTTTGTTCACATTCTCTCCAGCTTTCTCAGCAACTCTCAGGTCATTGAATCCAACATGCACAGACAGTTAGTTGCATGACAGTGACAAAGGCCACGTTGTGTGTGTGTGTGTGTGCGTGTGTGAGTGTGTTTCGTCTAATTTTGACTCCAACCACCCTCAAGCAGAAAGAGCGGCTCATATTCTTCTGCTTACTCTGTCTCTCCTTTGCCTCAGAGCTTCAAGTCGATCCCTCTGTTCATTTAAGTTCAGAAAATAAACTGTCACTCAGTCCATCAACCAACGTATGACTGCCTCTTGTGTTTCTGCACATATACGTGTGTGTGTTTGTGTGGGTGTGTGTGTGTGTGCGTACGTGCATGCGTGCATCTGTGTGTGTGTGTGTGTATTTTTGTCAATGTGTGAGCAAGATTGGGTGTTCTGGTGCCACACACATACACACATTCATTGGTTTGTATATGTATAAAAATATATAACATTGTGTGTGTGTGTGTGTGTGTGTGTTTGTGGTTGTGTGTGTATAGCTGTCAATTTGTCTTGCCCAGCTCCATCCAAAAAGACAGACAGCCCATTGAGGCGTATGCTGCAGAGAAAAATAACAACTCCAGCTGACAAACATACTTTAGTCAGTGTGCAAACACAGACCCTGAGACACAGGGATGATGTTTTGCATTTAAATTGAAGATATAGTTTACTTTCTATACTTAGCACACTTTTTCCGTGTGAAATTGTCACTTGAGTTGGCTGGTTGTTAACTGAAAGTATCGATTGATGCTTCATTGAATAGGAGACAGACTCTCCCTGAGGGATAGTTGCATTAGCATGAATGAATCTGGATCACATTCAGCTGCAGAAGGCTGCATTGACTGCCCATAAATACGGTCCCGTCTGGATTTGATGTTGCTGTGAGAGGACCGAGTGTGGCCGATAAGATCATGTAAAGTCAAACATGCAGCTCCAGAGGAGCAACGTGCATTATGCAGCCACAAAAACAGATACTATGATCAGTCCCTGTTTAGAAATGAATGAAGTGATCGGATTGAGGTGCAATTGTATTTTCACTGAGAATATAATCTGATACAGTCGGTGAATCAACCCCATTATGTTGCTTTGCACTATAATTTTTGCCATTTTTTTAAATGATGCCAAATCCAGCTTGACATGAAAGTGTGCCAGTATGTATCCGTCAACTAGACTAATTGAGGTTGTTGTGTTTCTTTAGAAACTGAAACAACAAAGACACATCCTCACACATGCTGTGTTATTTGCATGTTGTAGCAACATTCTCTCTTGTTTCAATTGGTTGTGTTTTGCTGCCACCATTTATTTATAAATATTTTGTGTGTTTCTGCTATAAAAAAAAACATTTTCTCTACCAAGATGGCATTAGGAAAAACAACTACTAACTATAATGAATTGTTCATATTTAGCAATTTGGTCTCATTTGTTGAAAAAACAAAAGTCTGTTTCTATAAAAATCCCACCTGAATGGCTTTGTATCGATGGTTCCACTATATAGTTTATAGACATCTTCCTGCGAGCTGCAGTAAGTAGGATGTAAGAGCTTGACATTTTAATGCATGACTAATGTCTTTTTAGTTAAATGAAAACCCCACAAAAGCAGCGGGTGGATTGTGAAGGCCAAAGATCCTTAAATTACGACCAATTTCTCTCACAACATCAAAGAGGACGTGGCCTACAGTGGCAAGGTTCACCCGGCAGTAGCAGCGTGGGAACATTTCGAGAGCTCAAAATGAATACATGAAGGCAATATCAAAGACCTAATGCACAGGTTTATTATGCATGCAAAGTTGCTGGCTGAATATGTTATTGTGCTTAGAGAGAGAAAAGTAGGACATTTAACATCCAGTCATGGTCAGTATATATATTGCTCTTAAATACAGACACTTTCCATTAAATTCGATGTTGTTGTGTGAGCTTTTACTGCGGTATAATGTGTTTAGTTGTTGAATTAAGTGGTGCACGACATTTCATCTCCTGCTCAAGTTAATCTTTTTCTTTGCTTTATAGTGATACTAAGTGTAGGAGTACTGACAATTTGTACTTCAATACAACTACAGTTCCCGTATTTTTTTTAATTCAATTATCCTGTATAGGGTGTCCCTTACTTCTGCCCTTCATCATCTGGAATCAATGTCTTCATACCTCTGGTCCTCATCCTCACCGGGCAATTCTTTGCCTCATCATTTCTCTTCTTTCCTCCTTTCTTCTTTCCGTTTCTCTTCTTTCCTCCCTTTTTTCTCCACCTCTGACTCTCCACTTGTGCATGACAGTGAGAAAAAAAAGAAGAAGCTGCGAACATGAAATAAATTATGAATCACTTCTATAGGCAGCTACACCTCTCGTGAACTACACTGCAGGGAATGATGAAAACAAAAGCAATAAATCAAGGCAAATCCACAAGTCGGAGGCAATAGTCCTGCAGAAATATCCTCCAGTCATTTCTCAAGAGATGAGCAGAGCCACTGAAAAAGCCTTTGTGCTTTTTGATGGACTCTGTGGTCTCATGTTACCGAACAGGAAGGCCGGCTTTGCTTGGATTACTCAGCACTAAAAGTAAAGTACATAAGACACTGTAGTTACAGTCTTGACATATGAATGTGTAGTGTATCCTCGAATATCTGAGGTTCGTTGGAGTCAATGCACTGGTTGCTAACCCTTCCAGGTAAATTCATGCAATTAGCCATCGACCTTTAATATGGAGTTAATTTGGTAAAAAGGGAGGGTTTTTTTTCTCCCCGAGAGCCCTGAATATTATCAATTCTTATTTTAAAATCTGTCCTCTTTTAAATATTCTGAATGCATTTTCCTCCTGTGTGTCTGAGGTTTTCAAAAGAGCCCAGGTATAAATATTAAAATCATCAGAGGCTGGCTGTGTTTGTGGATCGTAAACACATCTGTCACTAGTGTTTAATTGGTAAACAAGTCTGACCGCTCTCTGTTTGTTTGTAAACAACCATGTCCCTGCATGATATAAAAGGTCATTAAAACAACCTGTTTACCAGCGTCGACTCTATCTGAACTGTCTGCACCTTTGTGTGGAGTTTCATGGACACATTTCATTTACATTTAAATTGCCGGTCCGGAGATGATGACTGTTAGCAGAGATCTGCAGAGGAGCAAACTCACTTTCTGAAATTATCACCCACAACAGTGCGGAAATCTTTCAGTTGACCTTAAAGACAAGAACTGAGGAGAAAGTTTTTTTGGGGGGTGGGGGGGTTTGTGACCGAGCAGTCATGGAAATTTAAAGAACTGAAGTTTGAGTTCATTAGCGACAGAACCAAAATGTTGGCGCTTTTTATTCACAAACATAACACAAGGTAATTTTTTTTTTTTTTTATTTCATAACTTTTGCAGCTTCAGTAATAGAAACTACTTAAAATCAATGCTATCTATTGTAGGAAGCAATCATACCTGCATCTGGGGAACTAAAAGTCCCCACACAGACCTGTGTTCACCATCAAAACTGAGCATGAGGCCATCAGGCCTTGATCATGGATCAAGCTACGAAGATAACCCAGTCTGTCAAAAAAAACCAAAAAAAAACATGGCAATGGTAGGATCAGATTAACCTCAAGGTGACTGAGATTTGTTTCAATATTTCTTGGTTTTCCCTTGTAAACCTGCATAATGTTATATCTGTTATACCAACTTTACTTTTTGGCTCAAAAGGATTACATCAGTGGTATTCCCTGATGCAAGACAAGGTATTATGTTATTCTGCAAGCATCATTCCCAATGCTTTAAAGCATTTCTTTTACTTTTATTTCTTAAAAACAAATCTTCATTACAAAGGTGATGGGTATTGATTGTTGTTTTCAAATGCACGTTATTTTAACTGATTTTATTGCATAATATAGCCGAAGTGCAATGGTTTATTCAGTAAGCTTATACAGAAAGTTTTATCGCAAAATCATAACTTCAAATAGAAACAACAGTTTCAAATCTAACATACTATAATTACCTGATATTCTGAATTAAAATATTCTGTTTTGAATAAGGAGAGTTCTTCTTTGTATTGCCCGTCAATCCCAACACACACAATTAACAACATCACATAACAAAACAAAGAAATTGGCCATGCTGTGAAGGACATGAGATTGTGTGTCAGTGGTTAACAACAGAAAATCCTGGTTTGAACCTGCTGAGGTTCTGAGTGCAGTTTACTTGTTGTTTCCATGCTCATGTGGTTACTCAGATTTCCAGAAACTTAGGACATACACGTAGGTTATTTGGCACTGTAGGGGTGCGTGTGCGTGTTCGTGTCCATGCGCGTGCGTGTGTGTGTGATTGGCGGTCTCGCTCACAACCTGTTCAGAGTGTGCTCCAGCCGACCCACGCTGTCTGGCAGGGATCCAGCCTCCTGCAGCTCAAGTCTGAATAAAATGAGAATAGGACCTGGTTGGATGGATGAACCTCACTCCGTAATTCTTAAAAGCTTTCAAGGATTTACTGCCAATGCTGTGGTTTTTGTACCACATGACACATTTTGAGGTCTTGCGGAGTCCACATGTTGGTAGCCCAGAGCTCCCCTCGGCAGCACTGCAGGGTCCTATATAATACCAGGCAGTTGGGTTCATAGCTGCAGGTGATTGATGTGTTTATTCTGGTGACTAGACCTTTTTCCTCTTTGTGTGCTTCAGTCACCTTTTCAGAAAATGCCTTTCAACAAACCCAGACAGCTGTCAACTTGTTGCTTTTGATCAAATGATCAGAGGTCCTAATATCTAAATACAAATGATGAAAACAACTGAAAAATGTCCCGTCAATGACATTAGATGTGAATGTTTTATGTAGACACGAAGCCTTTTTCTGCTATTGATCTTTGTCACAGCTGTACTGAAAGATTTCAAAAAACCGCGTCATTATCAGCCTGTCAAACTTTATAATTTGGAGCAAAGGAAGCCGTTTCCTCATTACCCCCAATGAGGAAAGAAGTCTTTTATTCTGGTCTATTATAATCTAATTGCTGTTGTGTTGCAGAGAAATGCAAGCAGGGAGGTTGTAGCTTCTTACCCTGGGGCTCAGGCCAATTTAAAACATATTAGTGCTTTTGTCATGTGGGGACCCGAACTGAGACAACGTCGCTGCTCAGCCAGAGAAAAAAAGCCAGACAAAACATCTTGGAACAAATAAGACCAGGATGCATCCAGGAACCAGAGAAATGCAGTTTATTCTCTGCAGTTGTGGGTAGCTTGTCATAGAGATGATACTTTTTTTTTTTTTTTTTTATCCCCAGATACAGTCAACTCTGAACTACTGTTATTTAAATATGGTGTTTGTTATAATCCAGTTCGCTGGATGCAAAGGAGTACTTGAAATGTGTTTGTATATGCGTGTGCATGTCAGTCCCTCGGGAGGAATTTGTAATGAATAACAGGACAGAAGCAGCACGAGGGACTGTCAACACAAAGCAGTTTGTGTGTTTGAGAGTTTCGCCGTGTGTGAACAGGGAGAGAAATGGCAGCATATTTTATAAGCGGATGCAGTGTGTGTGTGTGTGTGTGTGTGTCTGTGTGCGCACGCGCTTGGGTGTGTATGTGTGTGTGTCAGAGTGGCAGTGATCCATTGACCTGACAGCTCTTCCTGAGGGAGTGCACACATCCCTGTCATTACTGCAGTACCCAGTGCTGATTGACTGCTTTCAGCACCGCTCAGGAGAAGTCTGTCAGTCAGTCACACTGTTGATTTCAAACCAAAGTCAACACACTTGACTGATGCCGACATTGCAGAGCGGTCATCAATGAGATACGAGCTCCATTTAATTATCGCCTTATTGTTACAAACTCAATCACTTTTACGCCGACCCACCTGTAGAGTCAGAATAACTGTCATTTCAAGGGAAAAAGGGCTTTTGTGCCTCATTAAAGGCCACATGCTATCAAGATAAATGGAAATTCTTTTGATTTACCAGTCATCAAAAAAAAAGCCATATGGGACTATAATGTTGACAGTATTTCAATTTAAGTTGAAATATCTTTACCATAAAGAAACTGCCTCTCTAAGCAGTTTCCATAGCAGTATGGCTGTCTCTTCATTTGTAAACATGAAATAAGAGCTCATCTGTTATCAAAGTATCCCCATGACATACCACATTCTGCATCGTTGCTGACTCTATTCAACTGTAAATTACAATATTCACAGTTTAGCCACTGCGCACCTTGACCGGTCCGTGGCGACACCTTTCTATTCGTACCTGCAGTGACTCAAGCTATTGTAGCACATCTACTCAATCAGACCACCAATTTTCCTCCTGGATCACTGCGGAATGGGAAAATCTCACAAGAGCTGTGGATTTAGAGTTACACTGTTTCAATCAACTACCCAATTGGGACTTTTTTCCTGGTCGAACTCACTCATATCTGTAAATTTGCTCATTATTTTTATGCTTTTAAGGCCCAATTGGCATAACAACATTTCAAGTGAAAACGCACAATTTTTGCACTTTTGTTTCAGAAATGTTTTGCATTTACATGGCAACGTTTTGAAAATGATGTCCATTTACATGGAAATGGCAGAAATACTGAAAAAATGTTGTCAGGATGCCAGGCCCCGAGTTGGCTTTGTTAGTTGTTTTGTAATGAAACCACACACGTGTGCAGAGAACAACAGATCACACACGCCAACAATAGCGAGAACACAGACATTCGTATGGACAGACGACCAAGTTGGATTGTTATTATGGTGATTTTCAACTATAATGCTACCAACTCCCAGGAGATTGTGGACTATGGATTAGCATGGTACAGACAGGCAACTTACGGATCTAAAGACACTTATTTTCACAGACTGCGTGGGTAATGACTGAGACACAGGCGGACGCTGTGAAAATGAAGGATCAGCTCAGACACATGGAGGCCGAAGCGACCAGACACCTGAAACAGGAGGAGAGTATGTCAACATAAACAAGTCACAACATGGATCATGATTCAATCCATGTTTATAGTTTCAACCTCACTTGATCCAGAATGCTATGATACAATAATAATGACATAACCTGACTTAGAAACAGGCAATATGGTTAAAACCCTGTAAGTCTACATGGCAAGATTATTGATCCATGACATTTTATCTATAAACTTACATTAGTTTGTGTCACTGTTATGTGAATCTCCTGGTGTATGTATGTATGTATGTATGTATGTATGTATGTATGTATGTATGTATGTATGTATGTATGTATGTATGTATGTATGTATGTATGTATGTATGTAGTAATAGTAATGGAAAAAAGTGGCTGCAGAAAGCTTTATACAACCAGTGCATTTGTCAAATCTTGATTTAAAAAAGTTCCCTGTTCCCATTGACGGCAGGGAGAAAGTGTCTGACACGGGACGGCGCTCAGCTAATGCAGCTCACCTTGGCCGTCGATGTTGCATAAAAGCTGCTCCATTTGCTCAGAGTGCTGCCTCTCTTATTTCTTCCTTTGTTTATGCAGCCTCTTCTCTTTGTTTTGCAAATAATTTCCTGTTATTCAAGGTTTTGTCCTGCATTGATTCTTTTCTTAGCACTCACTTTAAGCCAGTTTGTGGCAGAGGAGTTTTCATAGTTCCTCTTTGGAAAGTTCACAGGTATACCTTTAACTGAAAGGAGAAGCAAGTGGTTGTTGCACACTGTGGTTGGTAAAGGCCACGCGCATCTTTGATCCGTGCGCTCATGGGTTGTCATCTTGCCTCGCTTGACGATGCGTCTTCTCGGGACTGTGTGGGAGGGTTCAGACGGTCCTTGAGTGACACATTTCTCACTCTCCTGTCAGTGTTGTTGACTAATATACAAACCGATTTATAACGCTTCATTTATATCTTAACCGTATGGGGCTGTTATTGTAGAGAAGAATAGAATAGAATAGAGTAGAATAGAATAGAATAGAATAGAATATACACTTAATTGTCAAACAGAAAATACACTAGCTATATTTGAGTGAAATGTTTACAAAAGCTTGTCTGAAAAAAAAGAATTGAAATTAGAATATAAAAATCTAATTTATTTACAGTATATATACAGTATATGTAGTGAAATACCCGACACAGAACTCTACCAACTTAAATATGTTGCGGTGAAAAACACTTCATGTGTACACAACAAGTTTGACTGTTATCTACAGTTAAAAATTAACAGTCAAGTCTATAGTTCATGTTTTCATTCCTTGGGGGGGCATCGCATTGACTTACATTAATCCTAAAATAACCTTATAGTATAGTATAATTTCAACATGTAGTGATTTCTGTCATGATTGCTTGAGTTTTGTCTTTCCAAGGACAACACGTCCCCACAATGTTCGTGTGCAAAACATGCACGCACGCACACACACGCACGCACGCACACACACACACACACACACACACACACACACACACACACACACACACACACACACACACACACACACACACACACTGCGTGTCGCCATGTACCCTGCTCACCCTTCACCCTTCATTGAAGGTTCAATGTCTTGCCCAAGGACGCTTCGTTACAAAAGGACGGGAAAAGCCAGGAATCCAACAATTGCCTTTGCCAATAGTGATCAGCTGTTCCACCACCTAAACACAAACTGTTCCCCATATAAAATGAGATTATGTGTGTTTTGTTTATAACAGTTATCATATTACACCACAGCAAGCGCAGCCAAAACCCTCGTGCTCGTCTTGATTAGACATTGTAATATGAGCAGGAAAAACACAAGCCAAGTGAGTCATGTGTCTGAAATTCATTTGGGGTATGAATGTTGCCAAAAATATGTAACTGAATGACAAAATGTAAATCTAATTTGCTGTTGGGGGGGGTATGATAATAGCATGATAATATACCCATCTATTATGTGGGGATGTAAACATGGGAATAACATTAGAAAAAAAGAAAAACTAGGCCTCAATGAAGTTCAGGATTTTAATAATTTATTGTTTTATTTATTTTGGTGGCCACATCTAATCCATATGCATGAGTGTACGAAGGTTACCCCTGACATTGACCTTTTTGATGAGGAACAGTGAAAAACATTGAGAGCGCCTCATAAAACAGGATTCTGCGGGGGGGGAAACAAATTTTAATTTGTTCATTGCATTGCTATACGCTTCATATTCAAACCACTGTGCAGCCTCGAACACATGATGCCTTTTATGTAGCAAAGGAGCAGGAATACAGTCAAAAATAGAGCGGAGGGAGAAAAAATAGCGCAGCTTCCATTCACAGAAAATAATTTAGCAGTTTTAATGTCCCTCGCCGTAATGTTCTGATCAACAGCTTATGGCACAGGTTATTAAGCACTACCCTATCACACACACACACACACACACACACACACACACTCAGAAACGCGCTCTCTCAGCCGTACACACATACACACGCACAGTGTTTTTGAACTCCAGCCTTGTAAAGGATTGTTCTGCTCAGCACCTTCACATCTGATTAATTGACTTGTCAGCACTGTATTTTTATCCCACTCCCCTGTGTGTGTGCGCACGCATGTGTGTGTGTGTCTGTGTGTGAGTGTGCGTGCGCGTGCGCGTGTGTGTCTGCAGTCCTTCCCAGTGTCCTCTCTGCACTGGCGTTGCTCCCTGGGCGCCGTGCCGAACAAACCTGTAGGAAACGACGACGTGCACGTGCTCACGAGACTGTGTGTGTTCATGTATGTACAGTATGTGGTGGGTAACCCTCGGGGTGTTTTCCTGCTGGGTGTTGCACTCTGATTGACTAGTGCCTGTGGGCACTTCCTGGTCTCTTCCTGTCCTAAAGGTAGGCCCGCGTGCACGTATGTGTGTATTTAAATGGTTAAATAGTCATGTTGTGGGGACAGATCAGTTCAATCGTCCATCTGTGGGGGCTCAGCTGTGACAGGAAGTCTCCGCCGTGCTATCGTTACATCTCTGGATGAAGAACTTAAGGTGTGAAGTTAGGGGAAAGGATTGAGATGGGATTTTGTGGAATATGAAGACTAAGCTGTGCTAAACTGGTGAATACAGTGAATCTGTCTTTGTAACCGAGAGCTCATTGATGAGAAAAGCTTCAGAGGTAGATTAAGACAGAAAACGTGGTGCAGAGAGACAAGCGGGACCTGGAGAGGGAGAGGGAGAGAGAGAGAGAGAGAGAGAGAGAGAGAGAGAGAGAGAGAGATAGAGAGAGAGAGAGAGAGAGAGAGAGAGAGAGAGAGAGAGAGAGAGAGAGAGAGAGAGAGAGAGAGAGAGAGAGAGAGATAATGAACACTACACTGAACACACATTTACTCAGCCTCACCTCAGTAATTGGTATTATTTCTCTGTAATTCACTGAAGGAAATTATTAAGTTGAATCTGCTTACACTTTTTAAGAATTAACAGCTTTATACCCATCTGCTCTGGCTGCTGCTCTTATTTCCTACAGGTTTTTCACATTAGTACAGTTGAGAGCAATGATAATATTAATATTATCACAGCTGTAAAAGTAATTCTATTGTCTTTTCAGCCATATACTTCACAAAACCCTGATTAATTGTATTTCCCAGATAGCAGAAACTGTGTTTACGTTCAATTAGTAAAGCTCGTGATAATCTAGTGTTGATTGCTGTTTGCAGGCTTCTTGAAAACTACTCAAAACCACTTTGCACAACAGCACATACTGTGGTCCTAATTAATAAATGGGGGGGGGGGGGGTTCCCCTCCTTCATCGGTTCACGTTCAGTTTTGAGTCCAAACCATCTGTAAAATGTCACACAATTACAACAGCTGCTCCTAGGAGGCGCTGTTACCTGACACAACCACTGACCAGAGAGGAAGTAAAGAAGAAACACAGCTCATTGATCAGTCCGGACCAAAACCGGAAGTTTCGCCGTTTTAGCCTGTGCTGGCGAGGCTAGGCCGACCGTGGCTAATGAGTAGCCACAAACAACCGCAATATATAGTCTTCAGACCAGATATCATTAAGTGCCACATTCACTATTTCTTCCTCTTTGTTTTTTCCTCGCTACTCCACGTCTGTGCACGAGTGATTTTCTCGGAGAATATAAATGTTACAGGACTCCCGCCAGATTCTGCTTGAAATATCTAGAACCGAGTTCAGGGTGCGTTCACATTTCCCCAAACGAAACAGACTTTTCCCAGAAAGTCCCTGAAGAGAACTCTGGTTCGCTTCAAGCAGGGGAATGTGAACGTACCCTTAAACTTGTTAGACTTGTTAGTTAAAAGGAAGATGAGTGAGGTTGGAAATAGGTTTTTGGGATTCTGTAACGATGAAGTCGCATTGAGTGTTGGCTTATTCATTTGTAAACGGGAGATAGAAACTACAATCGATGACATTTGAAAAATGTGCTTTTAGCAGACAAAAAGAGGCCATTGAGGAGTGTGACTGAATTCCAATAATGGAGTTTTAATTTACTATGAAGCTTGGCTGCTTTTGGAATTGATTATTGCTGTTGAAAGAAACAACGGTGACATGTTTTAGCCCCTCATTCTGGCACTGCAAAACGAATCAAATAAAAATATACTGAATAAATGAACAACGCAAATCATGAAGTATTGTGAGGATGTTCAGGCACCTGGAGAGTCTGCACACTCCTTTCACCTTTTGTACATTTTATTACATCAGATCTTAAGCCTACATCTATAGACAACCTCCAGAGACTACCAAGTCAAAACAGTCTTTTTGCACATGCCAATTGACAACATGCATCCTGTGTTCAGGTTGAGTGTTGATGATGTGTGGCGTCCATATTGACCCTCCGTACTGCGTGAGAAATCCGGTATCCAAGCACACAGTGAACTGCTTAAACCCGGGTCACCCAGTTTCTTCTGGGTCCACAAATAGCATCTTTACATGTGTGCCCTCTTTATTTAGGTGCGTAAAAGCGATGTGAAGAGCTGTGGTGACTGTGTCCTCTGTTGACCTGTTAGGTTTGTGAGCATCCAGGTATTGATTGAGGTCTGCATGGATTGGTCAATTTATTGAAGGAGGTTTACTCTCAAACTCTCTGAAACTGCGAGTCACTGGGTGGTCTGCACTGAGGCAGTTCATGGTACTTAATAATAAATGGAACTGGAATGATGCTCAGTTATTTCATGAAGATAATACAGAATAAATGTATTTTACTAGATCTATGTGTAAAGCAACTTTTTACAAAATACGTTAATGTTGATCAAGCAACATTGTTCTTGTTTTAAACTCTTCACTTATTTATTATTTTTTACATTAAAAATAAACTACAACTAAAGCAAAGTTAATTGTCTGTGTAAATATTCATTCTATCTCTCTGTGGCTCTTGGAAAGGCTGATGGCTTATGGGAATTGTAGTATTTAGGGTTTTATAATTCTTAGTGAAGCACAGTAAAGATAATCAGATTATTTGTGTGTAGATGAATGTAAAAAATGGCTACCCTCCACCCAAAAATATATCAAATCAATTGTGTTGAATTTGGATTTTTTTTCCCTTTTTGTCCTCTTTTTTTTCTTTTTCTTTTCTTTTTCCCCTTTTCTCTTTTTTCTTTTTGACTTCAATAATAGAAATATTTGTGTAAAAATACTAACTTAAAGGAATCTGTGAAATCAACAATAAAAATGTAAGTTAAATGTACTCAGACTTATTTTTTTCTCAGAAAACCCACACTAATCTTTGTATTACAAGCAGCCCTCATCCATCAGTCATACCAATACCTTTTACCCTTGTCGAGTTTAATAGATAATACTGAAACTGGTTTTATATAACTAGTTTTGTAGTTAAATTAAAGAGTCTTAATTTCTGCAGAGATTAAGGGTTAAAACTTGCCATCAAAAGAAGAACTGAAGACAATCTCCACTGTGAGAAGAAGCCCAGGCTTGTCCTGACAGTACAACAGCGTGGGGGGTGTATCTTTGGGACATTATTGCCCCCTTACCACAAATAAGCTGTTGACTGAATGCCACAGCCGATCTGAGGGCTGCTGCTGACCGTGTGATTCCCTTTATGGCCTCTGTGTGGCTGATTCCATCAGCATCATGCATAATGTAACAAAAACAATCACAAACTTTATGAAACGTGTTAAAGAGTTTGTTGAACAATATTGATCACATTCCACATGCTGTAGAGGGGGCGTTTCATGGCATCCTTGTATCATGCATCGCAAAAGTGTGATCATGATCTTTATACATGTTTGAATAAATACATTGATGCGATATATCCAAACCCAGTTTAAAACGCTCTTAGGATCTGTCCGGCACGGTTGAATTCCTCATCTTTGCTTATTGTGACATGGTTTCTCAGCGTTTGACGCACTGAATATACTAAATTTATATCAGATCCTGATGTCGTATGATTCTGAGTCAATACATCAGTATTGCTTTGTAACCATCGAAAAACAAAACAACTGATCATCAAGTTAATGATCACTTGAAGCAGCGTGGAGATGAATCAGCTCAATGCAATCAACTCCATTTCTGTCGTCTCTTGAAGTTTCATTCCTTTAAATGCTGAATGCTGAAAGTGAGAGATTGACTTTCAACTCTGTGACTTTGGCAAAGAAAATGTTTGACACCTTTGAAAAGTAGAATATTTATTCAGTTTGGTTTTTAATCCATAATGTCCTGTTCTCCCCCCCAAGTGGAAACTTTTTTTTTTGCCTCATTTGCAGTCTGGAATCTGAACCGTTAACTCGCTCTGGAAGGAGCGGTATTGTGAGCCCTTGAAACGTACCGCCTGTTAGTTTTGCTGGCCTTTTGTTTCTCATCATCTTCTGCTATTACTGTTGTTGTGACTCCTATGCTCCGGTGTCTTCTTTACTCCTCTTTTCAATCCTCTCATACATTTAAAAGAGTAGATGGAATGAAATTTACTCATTTAAAATGCACATAAGTTATTTATTTCATAATTCCAGGGCAGATATCCGGCCAGTTGTCACGTTCACATTGTAATGTTTGCATTATTAGGATGTACAGACAGTACTCAGAGTTGAGATGATGCTAAGAAGTCATTTTCAAAACGAGGACATTAAAACTTTTGACAACTCCCACACATCTAAACTGGTTTGTGCTGATAAAAAAAAAATGTGTGAGAATAAAGTATAGTTTGGATTAAATGCAGCACAAAGATTTGGGAAATTCTATTTATGAACATTTACTCTCATCAAAACTGGATAAACGATAAAAATCCTAATAAAATGCAGTTAGCATTCTATTTTTTTTAAAGTGACATGTAAATTATGTAAGATTTGTTGTAATTCCTACACCATACACTTGATTTGCATGTAAATACATCAACGTTAAAACTGGAAGTCTGCAGTTTAAGCACATATTGATTGTTTCATTTCAAATCCACCCTTCCAGAAAGCAAGGTTAAGCAGCTCTCTGCTTGAATAAGTACCAAACTAATGTGTGGACATGTGACTGTGGAAATACACATCCAGGCTTTTGAAGAGGAAAGAGGAAGAAATCTTGATAAAATGGTGATTGAATGTTTAAATCAATTCAAACAGACTAAAGTATTGAAGACCTTAAACATATCCCCTATACAAAATGAAATCTATTTAACGTTAAACAATACAGTTGTTGCTGTAGCTTCTAACAACTAATTATATGATAATGTTCAATAATGCAATACCTGCCAACAATTAAATCGTTTTGGGGTTTTTTTTCTCTCAATGTAATAAAGTCCATAACAATATAACTTGCCAATAGTGTAATAAGACATTTGAGTTATTATGTAAATTACATTTTGCCTCTAATATTACATGATTGAAGTACCATTGAAATTAAATGAAAATGTAATAACTGCAGCCAATAATGTAATAATATTTAAATGTGGCTGTAATTAAAAGCTTTCTTTGCAGGTTTTGTGTAGTTATCTTATCAACCATAGGTATACTTGGATGGAAATGTCATTGTATTCATTGTTATAAATGAGGATACAAACTATATGTAGCTCACCTGGTAGAGTCACAGATTCTTCCAGCCACAAGGTTGCAGGTTCAATCAACCGTCTCCCGCTGTCCATATGTCAAAGTGTCCTTGAGCAAGACACTGAACCCCAGATTGCTTTGAATGGATGGTTGAGCGCCTTGTATGGCAGCTGCCAGGATCAGTGTGGGAGTATATGTGAAGGGGTGACTGTGACTGCTGAAGCAGTGCAAAAAGTGCCATATAAGTGAAATCTGCTGATTAATTCAGATGTTGGTTGATATCGCTTGTCTCGAGGTCTGGCAGCAGAAACCTCTTCAACATGCAACACCGGCAGAGATCACAGCCATTTAACTGCTAACGACAATAAACATCTGCTTTTCTGCCTCCCACATATTGCCCCAATATGTTGCAACATGAACTAATTAAAAAATGTCTTAATATACACACACTCGCACACACTCGGCTCTCTTGCATGTGCCCTTTAATGAATTACTGCGTTCAAACACACATTAAACACAGACAAACATTAAAGAGTTTGAGAAAATTACAACAATATCATTAAAAAAAAAAAAACCTCAAAACTCCAATTCCCAACCTCCCACTGGGGCAATCCCAACGCTTTCCTCGCCTTCAGAACCGATGGGGGAAAGGGCTAAATGAGCCTCAGTCATCAGAGGACTGAATGATTGGTTTGGGGCTCTGAGGGTGAGATAGGCACTCTCAGAGAAACACATTCATCTCAAAAGCCCAAGCAAGACTTCTCAGTCTGGCTCGGCGTGTTGTAAAGAGAAGTGTTTACTTCCAGGCTGGTGCGGTTGAATCTCAGCCGAGTCACACGGGTACAAAGATCCAGCGGAAGCTGCAACCTCAGGTGTCGCAGCCTCTGACGGTATCTGCTAATTTGTCTGTATTCGCAACCCCCGTCGTGAGCTGTTTGCAGTTTGTGCTCCTCGGGGTGCTGCCAGGTCGTCATAGGAAAGTTGTCTGTCACACGGATGCACAAGTGAAACCTGTTTTTATTTATATCCATCCACTCTGAAGTTTTTTTGTTGTTGTTGTTTGAGTGACTGGTTTTCTTAATTTGCTGTTAACATGAAAGTTCGAGCAGAATTCACAACAATGTTTCTTAAAAGATGTGTAGATGTTGGCAATGTTGTTGCGTATGTTGCAGGACCTTGCAGACACGTCATTCCGATGTTCAAAAATCTTTTGAATTTTTGTGTGTGAAATAAGTTTCATAGTCATTGAAACTTTAATGACTAAATTAGGAAGATTTCCTTTTTGAAATTCTCACTAATTCACATATTGTTTTGAATTTGTGTGACTCCAACTACGTAGTTGCAAGTCCTGGCAAAGAGACAAGATGCATCTACATTTACTGTAATACAATTGCAGCACAAGAAAATAGGAATTAGCATGCATTCCCATGAAGAATCAGTTGTCACTTTAATTGTAGTCATGGGCTGATGATCCACAGGTAAAGAAGATTATGTGACAAGATAATATGGGTTGTCCTCATTAGTTTAAACTCGGTTTATTCACCCAAATACCCAAGTATGCGCCAACAGTGTGAACCTTTGTGATAGAAATAAAAGACGTAGAAGCAATACACAGGATTATTGTAAACAGCACGTTAGAAGCAATAGATATGTTATAGGCTCAATAACATTGTTGGCTATTTCTTATGAATTCAGTGCAAATTAGTCATGTGTCCAAAGAACTACTTTCTCATTGGGATGGATGGACATTTTAGGTTTTTGGATCTGTAGTTCAACAAAATGCAGTGATGGTCTCACGTGTGCCTGTGTGAATGTTTTTGCATGGTGACATGGCGTGGCAGTGGTTTTCACGCTTGACTAATATTCCTGGTTTAAACCTGCAAATTTTTCTTTAAGGTGTTTCCGTGTTGTTCTCCTTGTGCACGTGCCAGCGTTTTATGTATTTATTCTGGCTTCCTGCGACAAAGACATGTCATGTTAACTGATCTCTAAGTTGACATCCTACGAAGTGGCATCCTCTGTGTTCTCTGATTGTTACCCGGGATTGGCTTTAGCCTTGTGTGACCACAGTGTAGATCACGCAGGTATAGAAGATGGACAGATGACTGGAAGTCCACAGTTTTTAGAGGTTCTTTTGGGCAATGTTCACCTGCACAGAGGAGATACAGGAGGCGTTCAGACAGAGAAGAGCTGAGTAACAGTGTATCTTCAGTGAATTATGGATGACTTGTGTTGTGTATGTAGTCCTCACCGCAGTATCTTGAGTGCTTTATTTGTTTGTGTGTGTGTGTAAACCTTCATTTATCTGAAGGATCCAGGCTCAAGCGGCCAACGTTCACCCCGCTGAGCAAGACGCTGAATCTCCACCAGTTCTGTTGGTGCTTTTGTAGAACTCACCTACACTCTGAGGTGCCTGCGGACTGCAGAGAGCAAAGCCTCCGTATCATAATCAATAAATATATCTTATTACTTTTCCCTTACTGCATTTATGCTGCAATGCCTCTGATGCATTTTCCCCCTCCCAGATAATTGACTGTGAATAAATGAAATGTTGTATTGAAGATGCCACAGCCTTTAACCTTTCTCCTAATAATGATTCAACTTTTGAATTTATAGCAACGAGAGTGGTGATACTTTTATCTTAACCTTTCTAACATGAAAGATAAACTGTAAATGGACTTTATTTGTCCCGGGTATTTTACCACTCCAGTGCTTGGGTCTGGAGCTATGAAACCAGAATTTTATTTTTTATTTTAATATTTGTCAGTATTCTCTTCCACTTAAGCCAATTTAGGGTCTCATGGCACTATAGTGGATCGTAGTAACAACAAGCGAAGGACAGGGTTCATTCTGGTGCTTCTTAATATTAGAGTGCTCACGACAATACTACCACAACCATAATATAAAGCTTATTTTGTGTTGTCTTTTTGTGTTCACAGCAGCCTTGTGTGTGCATGTCTCATCTTCTCTAAAAGACACTCAAATTTCTTCTCTGGTATGAATGATGGAGAACGAGAACGAACAGTTATTCTTCATAAATCATAAATGTGAGAGGCTCCAAAGTGTCACTTAGGATGAAACATTTAGAAACACAAATGCAATTAATAACAATACATGCCATATCCGGCCAGAACACTCTCCAAAAAGTCCCAAAAACCCAAAAGCGAGAATTCCAAGACTATATATGCGTTATTGGTGATTTTAATCGTCCTGAGTGGCTATCATGAATAAGCCAGCAGTGCATGACGTTCTGTTTGCTCTGTGCGAGTTGAGCAGAGGCTTGCGAGGCTTTTACTTTGAGGTGTTAGCACGCAGAACCGCGATGTGGACTCCTGTCATATTAGCACAGTGGAGGGGCGAGCCGGCGAAGTTGGAATGGATGTTTTCCCTCCCTGGGTGCTCCTGGGAGGATAAACAGGCCATCCATAATTAACAGCCGCTCCGCCTTCATTCTGATCCACTCTGCTTTAAAAAGAACAACTGTCACCATCAGTTAGAGGGCGGGGGTTGGGTTGGGGTGGGGTGGGGGGGGGGGGGGGGTAGACGACGACAGAGACGGGAAAATCACGCTCAGGAGAAGATTCCCTTGCTGGAGACGACAGACACCTACACACTCACACAAAACACACACATGCAGTACTGTATATGCCATAACATGGAGCTCACTTATATAGAAAAGACAGAGCTTTAAGCTGACACACACACACACACACACACACACACACACACACACACACACACACACACACACACACACACACACACACACACACACACACACACACACACACACACACACACACACACACACACACACAGCCTGCATTCTCTTACTCACATTTTGCTTCTGGCTCTGGAATGAACAGCGAATGGCTTCATAATAATGTGGTTTCGTGCGAAACATTCAACAGTGAAAACAGGAAGCTTCCACTCATGCCTCTCCTCATAAAAGGACACATTTATCTAAAGCTTTTTACAACTTCAATATATCCTCAATATGTCGCCCGCGAAACCCAGCGCTTCGTGTTAACCGCATTTTAGCACCAGCGTGTTCATCTGACAGCAGTTTTTTTTCTCATAGAAATGTTTATCGAAGGTGTTTAGCTCTGGATGCATATTAATGTTTTGATGTTCGTTCTCGTGGTGTGCCTGATGTATGTCATGATTTGAAACTCTTTGGATCTGTTCATCATATATAGAAACCCTCAAAGGTTAAGTGAAATAGTTTCCATTAGAAATGTAACAGTTGTAAAGCGAACTGTTGAAATGATTTAGTCTTTAATCTCATTCTATCTTCAAGGAATTCATCCATTCTAAAACATTTCACCAGGAGTGTATATACACACCTACAGTGGTCATACCATAGCTTTTCATAAAGTCTATTTGTGGGTTTTTATTTCTCCTTTTGAAATCAAATTTAAATTCACTTTAAATTCACTTTAAATCAAAATTAAATATGTGTTTTCAACTCCACTTTTTTTGTCATCATTCTTTAGTACAAACACTTTCAGGGAAAAGAATTATATAAATAGAACGTTCAACAAAAAGCCTGTTTAAAAATTTGTATTAGGAGGTTTTTTTTGTATTTCTGGACAGTTAAGTATTAAAGTAACAGGATTTTTGGAGAAGTGTTAAGTTTAAGTGAAAATCACAAAAACTATATCCATGTTCCTGATTACAATGTCACATTTCTTGAATGAACATTTTAATGCCCGAAGGTTTTCAGAAAAATTATGTTTGAAATGAACTCGGGAACATTTTGATTATGAATGTGAGCATATATGAAAAATAACACTGTTTTAGGCTTAAAACTATAAAAAGTAACTTTAACATCTAATAGTAAATCTAACACATGTAGTTCTTCAGATAAGTTACAGTTTATTTCAATAGTGATTCATGTTGGTTTTGAAGCTTTTTGCTTTTAAGGATTATGATTTTGAAAATGTTCCTATAAATCACTGCAGCTTTACTGTTTCTTATCAGCAAAAACCGACAGTTCAGATCATCTGATGTAGAGTCTGTTTGGTTTGTTTAATGGTATTGGAGTTTGTTGTTGTTGTTGTTGTTGTTGTTTTTGTTTTTTGCACATTTACATGTTGCGTCTGATTTTCTGGCCTATTTATTATAGATGTGCGTTGTTGTGTGAGATGCAGGCGTCAGAATCCAGGACAGTTGTCATGGGGACCAGGCATGATGGTGAAACAACAGTTGATTGTACTGCATGTTTCTGGCAGGGAAAAGTAGCACTGTTCCTTTGTGTCTTCCCTCTCTACCGTTTCTCCTCCTTCAGCCCCATCTCTTCTCTTCCCTGGTGTTTTCTCTGCTCTGGCTTCCTTTCTTATGCCCCGTGCCTCCTCCACCCCCCCCCCCCCCCCCCACACCCCCACCTCTTCCTCTTCTTCTCTCCTCTTTCCTTGTGCTCAATTTCTCTGCAGATCTATATGCAATCGTCCTACTGCAGCAGTCTAGTTTAAATGTGGAACAAATGTTGTGACAGACTAAAGCTGGATAGAAGTCCTTATCCACAGAGTGAGAACTGAATTATCCTGCTTGAGTGAGCTGCTGACACACACATATTGAGAGAGAGAGAGAGAGAGAGAGAGAAAGAGAGAGAGAGAGAGAGAGAGAGAGAGAGAGAAAGAGAGAGAAAGAGAGAGACTCCTCTTATTTAAACCAGCCTTTTCTGTCTGTCTGTTATTCACCCTGGAAGCCAGTAATTCCTTAATTCCACTATGGAGAGACATTCACACATATTCTTTGACTCCAATTTGTCTCTGAAGTTCCGTCGTCTCTCACCAGTGCCCCTGAGTCATCGCAACACCTGTGGATGGAACTTAAAAGGGTAATCCGTGAATTCTGCATTAGCCATGCACAGCTTTTAAGCACATTTAATAATAAGGAGAGAACCCATTAAATGACATCTTTACTTGTGGGTCAGTCTATTGCAGATTGACTGAGTCCAACAATTTGTGCGAATGTTGAGCAACTCAGCAACCCCGAATGATGCAACAGTTGGTCACTGACGCCGGGCGCTGGAGCAGAGGTTTTACTTCGCTGCTGCAACACACATTGCTGTGACTCAAGCTTCATGCTTTTCTTTCAGGTTTGTCATGCTTCGGCTTTCACTTTGTGTTTTTACAAGCGCTACACAGCACTGCTGTGTTTTTGTACAACCGCATCACTGAAGAAATGTAGAAATGTGATCACAGCCCTTTGTTCTATCTTATGTCATCTTCACCATCAGATCCTGCTTCTTACACAGTTTAGGCTTTGTCATACAGTGCAAACTGAAAAAAAACAACAACTTTAAAGACAGAGGGATGTGACCTTTTGACATTTTTACAGATAATTCTTGTGAGAATGTGGTGGGTTCGAGTTGCGGCTGAGCCTTTTTGTGTGGAGTTTGCTTGTTCTTCGTGACATGCGTGGGTTTCATCAGCTAGAAGTCATCTTGCATACCGTCATGAGCAAGACGGTATGCAAGATCGATGGACTAACCCTATAAAAAAAACTTTCCAGCAAAAGTTGAGATGACCTCACTCTTAAATCTAACGCATTATTCTCCAAAACAGAGTCCAATAGCTCCTAACTAATAAATTCAACTGCTTGAAATAAAGCTCAATAAGCAATCAGCAGTTCTGCTGTTGTCATTTTCCTTGATCATTGGTACTAAACACATATTTATTTTTAAAAACCAAATAGCCTCCATTCATGAGAATGTAATGTTGGGAATATTTAGACAATAACGCTGAAGTCAAAAAGTTGGAATCAGTTAATAGGTGGGCTGAAGAAAAAGTATTTGTATAATGATTTAGTGTTTGACTTGATTTGTTATGTTTAGTTCAATCTGAGCCAGCAGTGCCTTTGTGAAGAACCTTTGAGCAAGACCTTGAACCAGAAATTGCCCCCATTGAATGGATTCAGCACCTCGCATGGTGTGTGAATGGATGAATGTTTGTAACATTGTAAAATTTTGTTCTGCATCATTGATAAAGCAAAAATATCTGAAATCCATTTAGCAAATGAAGACACACGCTTTGTTGAGTGTACTGTGAGCGTCCAGCGGACAGGAAGAGTGTGTGCAAATAAAAAAACCTCTTGCCTCTGTGTTGGAAAATGATCACATCACCCTTATTTTGGGTGTTGCAGATTATAAAATACAATGTGTTCAAAGAAATGTGTACAAACCTCCAGTTGGCAAAAGACAAGTCAACACTGAAAACAGCTGGTCCAAGAAAAACAGGGCCCTCAAGCCAATCCTCCATCCATGTATTGATCCTCCATGACTCGTTTTATCCCGACTCTGGTTGACATTGTGTGAAGGTCAGAGGGCATCCTTGACAGGTCAATAGTAAATAGACCACACACACACACACACACACACACACACACACACACACACACACACACACACACACACACACACACACACACACACACACACACACACACACACACACACACACACACACACACACACACACGCTCGCACCAACAGCCTGTTTAGAGTCATCAGTCAAACTGAAAAGCGAGTGTTTGAAGGGGGAAGTCCCACACAGACACAGAGAACATACACACTGCGAGGCGACAAGCAAACCAAATACATTCACTGATCCACTGCAACAACGTTGATATTGAGATTGTCTGAAGGTCCGAAATGAATCGGTTGCAGATACCACATGACTCAGGCAAGCAGTCAGGTGATTCTTGTATTTTCTGCTTTTTCCAAATCGTCATATTGCTGATGCAAACCAGTTTCCCAAAAAAGCTTCTGGGGAAAAAAAAAAAAAAAAAACAACAACAATAACTTCCCAAAAAGATTATTTAGCCCCAAAATGGGTCCCAGCAAAGCCTGCTGTAATTGTTCACCGCAGACAAAACAGTTGTTTATCAGAGACTCTGTGTTGTCGCAATCCAAAATGTTTTTATTTTGGGTCATTCAGCCTGGATGATCCAGATTGCTGCTGTTACAATAACAACACATCAATGTTTAATAGTCTGCAATGCAGAGATAACGCTCCTGATAGTCCCACTAAAATCTGCGTGTTTGTGTATGTGCGTGTGACAAATAGACACCCAGAAAGAAAGACAGATGGGGACTATGAGCGGAAACCATCCGGACATTTGTCATAAATTACTTTAAATAAAACCTTATAGCTCCATTTCTATTAAAAATGTTTCACTTCTACAATTATCCCCAAAGTCAGGCTGTTATTTCTGGTCATCCCTGAACGCCGCGCCAATCCGGTTTCATAACAATTTCATTTATTCTGCCAACAGGGACAATGATAAGAAAGCTGATAGTGCTGCCAAGTCCTCAAAGAGCAGACTACAGAAGACACAACATGAAACATTCTGCAGAAATTGGCAACTGCTTTTTTAGTGTAAATAAATCAATTAGATTTACAGTGCCTGGAATAAAACACATTTTCCAAGGCTATGGGCCCATTTTCTGGTTCAGAGCTGGGGGTGCTGTTATGAAATGGAACACATTTGGGCGGAAAAAGCAAACAAGGACACTATATTTCCAACAAGTCAGACTCATAAACCAAGAAGTAATCATTGCTTAAGGTTCAACAATTAGCCGAACAGCAGCGATGTAAATGCTGCGGTTAATTTTTTTCATTTTTTTTTAGCTTTGGAGATTCTCTTTGGACAACAACAACACGAGGCTTAGGAGTTACAGCAAAACAGAGCGTCAGGAAAAATGCACTGCTTTCATGAGAGAAAACATTGTTTTGCCACTGAACAGCTGATATCAATGATGCGTTGCTCAGTCACAGAGGAGCAAGTTGTTAAAACAGCTGAAACCTGATGGTTTTGCCCAGTTATTTTGGCACATGTGGCTATTAGCGGCACAAATCAGTCCCCATTCACACGACAATGTTTCAGGTGAAAACGTGCCGTTCTAGCATTTTCGTAAAAGTCAGAAATACTTCATTTGCTGGATTTTGTGTGGCAATAAATCACTTTCAATAAAAGATGTATTCTTGTCAGCAGAACTGAAGTCTAATGTTGAGGCAGCTTATGGTAGCCATGTTTGCAATGCACGCCCATCAATTACAACAAGATCCTGTTTTTTGGGGGGCTATTTTTGTTTGTTTGGTGCCTTAACACGTATTTTCAATGCATCGCTGTCGCGTTCTGCGTTTTCAAAAATGACTGAAATGAATTGTACTGAATTGACCCAAATTGGTGCAGCTTGGAGGAGAAAAAGATAAGCTTATTAAATTAAATTTTAGTCACGTGTTTCCAGTCAATATGTAAACTCCCCCCAGATTTGTGGAATGTGAAGTCTTTTACTGTTTGTTCGAGAAAATGACCGTTAAAAGGAGGAGGAATTCAAATCCGCCCGAGTATTTATATCAATTCACGTTTGTTCCCACTACCAGCTCTTTTTTTGTTTCGTTTTTTTTTTTTTTTTTTTTTTTCCGCCTCTTCGGTCCTCCTTTATATCTCTGTCATCTCTCGTTTGGCCAGTCAGTTCATTTTTATTTTATCTTCCCCTCCCTGTTTGTGTGCCTGTGTGTGTGACCATGACTAACAGGTCACTGCTGTTCTGCGCTGCAGCCAATCCCTCCAGGTCCTTGTTTCTGCTGCTTGTTTAGCGACCTTGACAGCCTTTCCCTGTCCCTCTGAGTCGCACTATTCCCACTCTTTGTGCCTCCCCTCCTTCCTACATCTTTCTCACATGCCTCTTTAAAGCCCTTTTCTCTTCTTCTTCCCTCCCTTTTTCCTCTTCCTCTGATCCCCTCGCCCCTCTGTTCTCGCTCGTGTCCTCGCCTTTCCTCTTTGCTCCATGTTTAGCAACCTTGACAGCCTTTTTCCATCCCTCTAGGTCAAATCCTGCCGAGTCGCTCGCCGTCCTCTCATCTCCTTCCTCTGCTCCATCGTATTTCTGTGTAATTGTTTTACTCCCTCTTCCCTTTCTTTCTTTTGTATTCACCCCCCCCCCCCCCCCCCCCCCTCAGATTAACCCTTGACATCACTGTGAAAAATATGGTTACAAAGTGTGAATTCAATACGGTGTCCGCTGGGTTGTTTCACTATTGAATGTTGGCGCTTTTGCTTTACCGCCGCAGGCTGATGAGTGCTCAACCATTCAAAGACATTTAACCATGACACAGTCGCAACTAGTTTTTCTTACTTTCTAAATTCTCATGTCTTTCACAGATGTTTTCATAAAGGTCTCGCGTCATGAATTTTCTGAAAGTATTTTAGGAGAGCATGAATGATCCTCTTATCTCCACCAGTAGCTTGTGTGTGATTCACTCGGAGGACGGAGACAAAAATCAAACCAACTGGAAAACATCCCGAAGCCAAGTGATGTCAATAAACTCTGTCAATGTTGGTTTATCATGTTGCGCTGGCATAAATGACTTCTTCGGCTTCTTTCTGAGCCTTTCCGCTGTGGTTCTTCTTTGTTTGTATCGTCAAGGTTACACAGATTGTTTTCGTCTCCAGCGACATGAACACAGACTGTTTTTACCCGTCACACCTGCAGCTACACACTTCCTACAGTGTAATGTGTTTGATTTTGTCATTATGAGAAGAGACAGCGTCGAGGCTGCAGAGACTCCAGTTTTACTCCTAGCGAGTGTTTTGACTCCCACATGGAAATAAACTCTGAAATCACTTCAAACATCGTCTAGTTTAAGATCAGCATGAGCCAGCAAACTCTTTGACTCGCCTCCTCCCGTTCGTCTCTCTCCTCACCCCCCACGCCCTCGCCACTCCTCACCTCTCCCCCTCCAAACCTTCCTCACATCCTCCGCCTGTTTTATCCCCTCTCTCTTTCCATTTGTGCCCCCTGTTTCCTCCTCTTCCTCTCTCTGTCTCCCTTCTTTCTTCTCACTTACTCACTCTTATTCTGCCTCTCAACTCCTCTTTCTCTCACTCGTCTCCTAATCCCTCCTCTCCACCCTAATTTAAACTCTTTGAAGCCTTCAATAAGGCTCCATAATAAGCTTCTCCCTCTCCAGGCAAGGCAAGGGAGCAGCCTCCCAGTTGCCTTCTGTTTCTCTGTGAGCGCCGACATGTGTGTGTGTGTGTTTGTGTGTGTGTGTGTGTGCGTGTGTGTGTGTGTGTGTGTGTGTGTGTGTGTGTGTGTGTGTGTGTGTGTGTGTGTGTGTGTGTGTGTACACACCCATGTTCTCCGTTTATTAGAGTCTCTACTTGTGAGCTTTCATGCCTGTGTTTACGCATGTAATGTGTGTGTGTGCGCGTATGTGTGTGAGAGAGAGAAAGAGAGAGAGAGAGAGAGAGAGAGAGAGAGAGAGCTTGTAGCGTGAACCTAAACGCTGAGCAGAGCGCCCCGAGGGGAACAGAAGAAGAGCGTATTGTGAAACATATCAGAAAATGACTCAACTGCAGATTAAACTGTATAAGTAGGTTATTGACGGAAAAAAAAAAAAAAATGTTCCGCAACAGCTCGAATTCAGTTATAAATGATTGAATTGAATTTGACTGTGGTTTGAATTGGAGGAATTTAAAAGGACATTACAAGTGAAAAAAAAAATTATAATAACTTGATTCTCCCACTAAGGAGAAGCTCACATCCACAATGCCTGAGCTGTGGGTGAGTGTCAGTGATGCCTGGTAGGAAATTCTCCAGGCTGTCTGCGCTATGTCCACCCACTGACCAACTATCTTCATATGATATAATGCAGACTATCAAACATCAGCAGATACAATAAAATGTATGAAAGTTTTGCCTCCCGGCGTCACCAGACTGAACATTTCAATCAACCACTGACTCCATGAGTAAAAGCACTGAACTGGGGACTGACTGTAAGTCTCCACCTTTCTGAGTAACTATAAAAACACATCATTTATCTCTTTTTTTTCTCCCTTACAGCTCCTCTGCAGACTCTTTGTCTGACTCTGACTGGCCACATAATAAAACCCTCAAAAGACAACTTGTGTTTGGTCTCAAAGCTTCCCACAACACTTTATCCTCATTCACCATTCACTTGCAGCCCCAACTCACGTGACTGCTTCTTATAAGCAAATGCTGCTAATGTGTTCCATATATTGCTTTTTGGAATATAATAGAAATGTACCTATAAAGAAGATCATAGGCCTTTTTTGTTTGTTTGTTTGTTTGTTTGTTTACTGCTCCAAATGTGTTATAGACATGTGATGCAGGAAGCCTTGAAGCTCAATGTGTGGTTTCCAGTTTACTCTGGGCTCAGAAATACGAGCCGTTTTTGATGTTGTGGACTGGAAGTAATAAAAACTTGCTTAACCAGTTGAGGTTGGGATTTCGAGAGTGAAAGTGGGGCATCTTCAAGATGTGGATTTTTAGTTTCAAGATTTTACATCAGGTGTTTTGTTTTTTTGACAGTTTGTATAATTCGGCTCTACGATGTTTCATGTCTTTATGAAGTAATTCTATTCTTGTGAATAAGTCGGTTTTACATAAAGAGTTGCTAATATTTTCAGACTGGTCATATGATGATTAACTGGAATGTTGATTGAGAAAGTGACGTGAGGAATGTGAAGCACAGAGACAAATTTAAAGGCATGATAATGTATGCGTGGCACTGCAGCGATGGGTCAGCCTGGTATGGTTTCTTTAGTTCATGAAGGGACTTATAATGTTGAGATTAGTTCCTTGGACTTGTTCACAAAATGTCTTTTTATGCCAGATTATTGGTCTTTTTGTATATCATTTTATTATATCCAAATATAATGAGTATTATTGATGACGAACAACAGGTTTTCCGCCAGTTTGTCTCATTATAGCTGTTTGTGGCATTCGGCAGGTTATCTTTGTCTATTGAAACTCTCTTTGAGCTGTAATAGATTAGAGACTGGCATCAGTAAACACACACACACACACACACACACACACACACACACACACACACACACACACACACACACACACACACACACACACACACACACACACACACACACACACACACACACACACACACACACACAAATATGCAAAACAAAAAAAACAAGCATACAGCCCATAGCACTGGGGAGACACACATAAATACACACAAAACAAGCTGGTATGCACACCCACACACACACACACACCCACACACACACACACACGCACACACACTGCTCCATGGGTTTATCTTCATGATGATAGTAATCAGTATGAAGCCCACTGGCTACAGCAGCAGGCTGCTTGGTAGTCATTACCGTTAGCTTAACTGTTTACCCTCGTTAATCAAATTAGCAAGTCACACACACTCGGTTGAAACAGTGGTGCACGCACACATACACACACAGGAGATGTAAACATGGAGAAAGGCTCAGAGTTCCATCTGAGATTAATTATCTCTGTCCTAAAGCAGAAATGCAGTCAGAGACAGGGAGGTGGAAGGAGAGAGGAAGAAGGATCTCCACACATCTGTAGGTAGAGAGATATAAATGAGATAAATACACGGAGACGTTGAGGAAGAGAAAGAGCCTCCATGTAGCAGTGGGTGGTAGACAGGCAGCAATGAAGACATATGCAGGTGCTGCAGTTACACTTCTCTTCTTAAAAACAAAATCTCAAAGTATTCCAAGTATCCAAACAAATAAGAGGGAAGCAGTGACAAGCAGAGCAGGGAGCCTGGAGGCTATAAGACAAGCTTTTAGCATCTAGACGTGTCTGCATATGTTGTCTTGAGGCAACAGTGATGGGAAGTTTTCTTTCCAGTAAGGATATGGGGAGTGGCAATAAATCAATAGGTATGATACAGTGGGCAGTGAGGATCAATATGTAATGAAAATAGGGATGATAACCACTGGCTGAAGAACCCACAAGCATTACTTTAAAACATGTGATATATCAACCGTCAGCCATTAAGTTAAAGCATTTCTTAGAAACAATTCACCACTGTCTCTGTTGCTTCTCCTTCAATGATGTAAAATCTGCATGACATAAACATTTCTATCAAATTATACTATCTATTATTATTTTCTTATTAACATTGGGTTTGACGAAGGCAACCAACTATTACATTCAGTTTGAAGTTGTTTTTAGAATCACACTTTAGCTCCTATGAACACAATTTTGTTTCTAATACCATCCAGATTACAGCGGGATAAAGAATACCAAATGTACGACTCACTTCAGAAATAATCCTTAATAAAGAGAAAATAAATAGTTGGCGGGGGAAACAAACGATAGCATTTGCCAATATTTCTTCTTCCATGATTTTGTTTTTAAAGTAAATTGTGGTAAAAAAAACCAAAACAAACTCAAAACAAATGTTGATTAATAGTCTGAATCCAACCATCTTATTACTGTGTTGTTTTCTTTGGCCAACTTGATGGGGCTGATTCCAGCTGGTAACATGCACTCTGGACAGTCCATACCAACACCCCCCCCCCCCCCCCCCCCCCCCACACACACACACACACACACACACACAGAAACACACACACACACACACACACACACACACACACTCACACCTGCTGGTAATTTATACTCACTAATAGTGTTGATTGCATGTTTTTGGACTGTGTGAGAAAACTGAAGTCAGAATAACTCAAGGATTCAAGAAGGGGATTTTCTTCTTATGAGGCAAAAACAACTTCAACAAATAAACATCTTTCATAAAATAGATAAACTTTCTTTCTTTCAATTACATAAGATCTACTCACCAGAGTAACGGTTACAACAAAGATGTCTTAAACACAAATGTTCTCACTTTTTGTGAGTTGTTTGCTTGTTTCTAAGGCAGGGGTGTGAAACATAAAGCCCATTGGCCAAAACAAGGGGCTCCGATCACACCCGCCAAACCACCAGGCAAATTGTAAGCATTTTAAAAAAACACAGATTTTTAAGACATTTCTAAAGTATAGCAGACAAAACAGAGCACTCAGACCTTAGCTGAGAAATCTATGATGTTGCCATGAAAGATAGCAAACTATCATTAGCCCTAAAGCCATGCTGTCAGGGTGAATTTTAAAATCTTGCATAATAGAACAGCTTATAGAATAGAAGCTTTTTGAACATTTCACTGTATTTTGTATTGTTAAAATTGGCTTTATGTTGAGATTGCTGTCCTTTTCAGTATAGTAGTTGTTTGATTGTGTGAAAATATAGACATTTTCATCACATATCCTCTGTGCCACAACAAAGAAAATCCTTAAAGTTTAGCTTTGAAGGTTCTAATAGCTCTATTTTATCATTCTGGCCCAGTCAAGATGAAATCAGGCTGTTGTGGACTGAAATGAGTTTGACACCCCTGTTCTGAGCCTAATTAAAGCGTGTGTTTGTGTGATTAATGAACACAATGTTTTTATTGACACGGTGGTCAAATAAAGGCCAGAGCCACACTCATCCAGACACCTTCAACCAACTTCATCCAAAGTAACCTGAATTACCATACGGAAGAGCTGAGAGCTGTGGATAACAAGAAAACGTGTCGATTTCTGCCCTCTGCTTTCTTTGTTCTTTAAAGAGATGCACTCTTTGGAGTCATAGTGCGATAGCATCCATGCAGTTCCAGTCTGTGGGGTTAATTGAGTCAACGGAGACGGGAGGTTACAGCTCAGTGCGAGAGAGCGAGGCCTGATGGGCTTGAGGAACAACAAAACTCGCATTGTGGCGGAGAACCAAAGCAAGCTAATCGCCTGTGGAGGAGAGAGCTGTCCTGCAGTGAATCCTGCGGAGAAAAGAAGAGGGAGGCCGTTTGAATGCAATTGTATTCTTTATTGCTATATACCTGTGCATCGCAGATGTCTGTTAAAACCAATAGATGCATTATACAAGTTGTCAGCATAAAGTGAGGAAAAATGAGAATATTTCTCCGAGATTGTCAGCGTTTTATCGGGAGCTTTGTACCGGGCGCTCATGGAGAAATAATCAGTTTGGCGAGTGACTCAATCCAATAACAAAAACTGAATTTACTCTCAGTCTTTCTTTTTCTTTTTTTTCCTTCAGCTTTACATAAGCAAGGAAATGAGAAATGGATTTTAATTGTTTTACGATTAGGATGGAGGAAAAAAAGGGAAGAACGCGAAAGAAAAAAAAAAAACATTAGGCACTTATCCAGTGATGTCGGTGTCTCCAAGACGGTGATGCATCAGTTTACATGTTGGAAGACGTTCAATAGAGGAACTCTGGCTGACGCTGTTTCTCTCCGTCTGAATGTTCGCAGTAAAGATTAATGGAAAATAGGAAACACCGTGAGTGTGTTTGTGATCGCTACCCTGTATGTGGTTTTTTGCTTTATGCCGAGACAGTGAGGGGATGAGACTAACTAAAGCAGCTAAAGCTCAGATTAGCAGGCAGCCATCTACTCTGTGATCCCATCTTACGACAGCCATACACCAGTTTTATCGCAGCCATACATTGTATAAATACACACTCGTCTGTCTGCACGCGCACTTTCAGAGACAGATTAGCGTGCAGCCAATAATACAATCTTTCAATCCATGACTTGCTGCAGTAAATTTTTGTGACGCGACCATAATGACTTCTAAATCAATTTCCAAAACAGTGCATTATGTGCACAGATTGTATTTCAAGCCTTTATTTACAACCAAATGACTAACTCGGCTCCTGGGTGGGGGGGGCAGCTAAAACACATCTGATGCATTTACACATATAGATCTTTACTCTGTGCATCTTTTGTGTGGGAAAACGTACACTGATTTGCCATAACATTATAACCACTGATGAAGTCAATTATACTGATAATACATGCGAGTTAAGGTCATTTGCAGGGGACGATATGAAGGACTTCTGATTAATACATTTTCCCTTCTGCTGAAGTATTATTATTAATGGGCATAAAAGCAGTGATCTAAACTACTTCATAAATAGACAAAATGCACGAGATAATTGTGTCTTCAAATCAAGGTCTGTCTATTTACTCCTATAGGTCAAACACAACACATTTAGTCTGGAGCAAATCTGTGCCGCTTCCTAAAAACTTAAAAGTTGACAGGTGTTGAGCTCCAGAAGCATCAAAAGACATCAGAGCAGGAATTCTAGTTGGAGGCTTTTATATAGGGCTGCAACGGTCATATCTACTACTTACATACTTTTTCACTGAATGAAAAATAGATGATGAGTAAAAAGAAATCATATATGACAAGTGTTCGTATTGTTATAGCTGAAAAGTCAGAGTGCCGTCTTCTTTAAAGAGTCTTTAAACATCTGGAATGATGTTCATGAATATTACCATGTCCAAACAAAGAACATCATGTGAAGTGCAGTTTATAATTGCAGAGAAGCCTTATGAAAGAAGAATTCCAATAAATATAATGAGGCACATTGATTTTTATTGGAGTTTTATTACAGTCAAGTTTCTTATTAGAGCATCGAATAGTGACATTACATACTCAAAAAAGACATTATTTCACAAGCTCAAAGTCTTATCTACTTTAAATTGTGCCTATTCTGTTGATAGTCCTGTCGTTCTTTAGGGTCAAGTTTATGTTATTTGCACCTCTTTTTGAATTCAATTCCTTGTTTACCTCAGCTATGTTGTGTTGTGAAGTTGTTTTCCACCATTCTTCAAAGCAAGAAGCAGATCATCGATTTAACTGAATTAGTTAAACCCCCCCCCCACCCCCCAAATGATTCGCCATAAATATCCAAATCTTTGAATGCCCAGCAAAAATGGTGAAATTCTTGATTGTATTTATGCTCAAAAAATGTATGTACAATTCCACTTGCTTAAGTCATAGTTTATTATTGATGGGGATTTTTAGAACGGAATCCCTCATCTGGAAGATTTTTTGTCACTAAATGCTCCCTTAAAGATGCACAACACGTGTGTAGAACACACACACACACACACACACACACACACACACACACACACACACACACGCGCACACGCACACGCACACGCACACGCACACACACACTTCAGCAGAGACAGACACCTGCCAAAAGCTGAGAAACCAGACAGGGGATGAGGAACAAGACAAAAATCCTGGAATGAAGCACAAGTACCTTCAGTGAGAGAGAAAAAAAAAACAGCCTGTGAATGACGGTGAAAGTAAATCCAAAAAAAAAAGCTGCATAAAATTGAAACTGAGCCTGGAAATGAAGTACATAAGAGGTAGAAAGCAATGACAAAATGGAAAAGATTGGAAAGTGAAACTTGAGGCAGATGAAAGAGACAAAAACAGCGAAAAGGATGTTGTCAGAACAGCAGGAAGATATAGTAGTGAAGTCAGATACAGTGCCATTCTGAGTCTAAATCTCTTCTAAACTATTCTGTTTACTCTTTACGCAACTGTTTGCATTTCCAAAATCAGTTCTGTGCGGAGTGGGTGTGGGGACTGTGCAGCACTGTGCATGTCCTCAGTACTCAGCTGGGAAACAGGTACAGAAGATGGATGGGTTCACTTTGTTTTTAGAACTATTTTCTTTTACACAAACACGTTTTTCATTAACACTAATACAGAGACCTTCAAAGCTGTGGTTTTTGAATCGTGTCGGGGGGCTCCCCTGGGACATCACAGTTGCTTCTCTGCAAAACTGTACAGGCACAGATGCAGGCTTATTTCCCATTTTGGGATCCGAACAGCCATTAACAATAATACCTTATTATGTGAAAACCAAGTCGGACAAATATAAGGCTGAATATTAGAAGACTGAGAAGGAGAAATACAACTGGTACTTTATCTGAAGGGCATGATCCCTTAAATATAACAAGTTGTCAACTACGCTGCTCATGTAACTGCTGCACATTAAAATGCCTTCTGACATATAGGCTCTGATCTATCCCATTGATTTCTAATTTCTAGTTATTTTGGATATTAAATTAATTTATTTTGTTCCTTTGATTTGAATTTATGACACGTAATGTCATTATTTATATATCTCTAACTCTTAATTTACTTAGAAGCTTAACAGAAGCTTCCCGGTTGAGAGGTAAATGGAACGCTCTGCCACAAACACGTAAAACCGTGTAAAAAAAAATGTGGTGATGCCGTACGTCAAATTAAACCCATTTTTAGATGCTTCAAATTCAGCTCCAACAGCAACCAAAAAAATGTTTGTCATCTGTTATTTCATTGACCTTCTTTCTGATAAAGGAATAAATTGGCTACTTGTAATTCCACTTTAACTTCTGAATGATACAAATAGGAATCTTTTCCTCTGTTCTTTTTCTTCCCTGAGAGTTGGTGTGTGTGTGTGTGTGTGTGTGAATGGCTGAAGTGAAGTTCACACTGGAGAATCAGTGGGAGGCAGTCAGAGAAGGAGATGTTGTGCTAATTGTGGTCTACCCCTGATGTGGGTGGAAATGAGATCCTGAAATAACTACTTCCTGGTTCTATTTTCAGCTGAGGTCAGCAGCGGAGGAGTACGACACGCTGAGAGGTGTGATGTGGCTCTGTGGGTTTGACCCACACCTGCTGTGTATCCTTCACTCAAACCCTGGAGGGGGAGTGTGTCAGCGTGTGTGTAAGCATGCATGCATATATGCAACACATGTGTCAAAATACAAACAGGTAACTGTGTGTGTGTGTGTGTGTGTGTGTGTGTGTGTGTGTGTGTGTGTGTGTGTGTGTGTGTGTGTGTGTGTGTGACCTTGACTGGGAGCAAACACACACATGCACCTGCCTCAATAGAAACACATATCACTTTGTGTTTTGTTTTCTCATCCACACCCACAAACACACACGCACACACATACATGCTCTTTCGAACTGCCTTGGACACATATCATTTGGTAAAGTGCCCACACACACACGCACACACACACACACACACACACACACACACAAACAGCTCACACCTTGTGTATTATATGCAAATAACAACACATGCTTCCACACCCCATCATGCATACGTATGTAAACACAAATACAGAAATAGTTTGACCTTGTAAATTGATGCACGTTAACATATTCTGTTTGTCTCACACACACACACACACACACACACACACACACACACACACACACACACACACACACACACACACACACACACACACACACACACACACACACACACACACACACACACACAGCACTGACTCATCACCCCTCTGCTGCAAGTCTTTCACTCATATCTTTCATTCACTGCAGGGTTTATGGCGAGGTTAGTGAAGGTCACACAAACATATGAGCAAAGATGATCACAAGGGCATACACGACCCTACAGTGCATATAAGAGAGTACACAATGGATGTGAATCCTCTAGGACTTATCTTTTAATCCATGACACAGAACTGTAAAGCTTTTCCACACTATTGAGGACTGCAGGATGAACTACTCGCCACTGCAAAAGTCGACTGTTCAAAGCTTCTGGTCAGGCTCTTTCTCCATAGTTTGCATGGTCTACCTGCACTAGTATGGTTTCCCTCTCAGTGCTTTCAGCTTCCGGCTCCAGTCCAAACATGTCACCCAGGTTAATACATGATGCTTAATCGGCTCTGCGTTAACCTCTTGATTACCTTTCCTGTGTTTACCCACTGCAATGGTAGGCTTAAGCCCTCTGCAAACACAAATCAAAGAAAACAAACACAGAGGCCGAGTGGATTGATGAATCCCACATCTATATGTTGTGACACACACAAAAAGATGACATTTTGGATGCAGCTCAACATATGAGGCAGAGCTAGAGTAAGCGAGTCCTACTTTTCCATAAAACAACTAAAGCTCCTCCAGAACAGATATTTTGTCAAGGTACTTGAAAAGAATAAAAACATGTGTCTCTGGGTATGAGTGCGTCCTTTTACTGTCTATTGAAGAGTCTGAGACCCCTCCGAGGATTGTGGGACTGAATCTGAGGAGGCAGAAACTCAAACAATCAACAAGTCCACCGCAGTTGTTGTGATGTGATTTGTGTTCCACACAACATGAATGCTTATTGTTTATGTTTATATTGCAAACGCTCCAAATGGGGAGCAAAAGGACCATAAAGTTCTGCGTAAACCGTTCAGGCAGAGGAGGGTGAAAGGGCCACTTATCTTTTTAGTTTACTTTGTAACAGACGAAACAAACACTTAAAACTACAAACAAAGTCCTCAAGAACAATTAGTGAACCAACTTACTGGAAAGAGGAACAGTGAGACCTAATATTAATAAATAATGAATTTGGAAAGCAAAAGGATCCTTGAATACTGATCTGGAATCTGTTCGTTCTCTCTTGTTGCTGCCTTTATTTCACAACTGCCCATTTTTTTTCCTGTGCAGTACTGTATGCTGATTTAGAAAAAAATTTATAAAATATAGTACACAGCAGAATATAGTTTCAATTATGCAGCAGTTCTAAAGGACTATTTTCAGCAACGGGATCTATGAGTCCTGCAGCAGGTGGTTTTGCCCCCACAGAACCGTTAACACCCTGGAGTCTGACTGATATTGCATAAAAAGAGACCGAATGCACAGCAACACTGTGACAATTCCTCCACAACAGATGAAAAAAACCTGTATGCAAACCGACAGAGGTCAATACAAGTTTAAAGATAAGGCACCGTCACACCAGATTCATCATATATTTGGCCATACATTTGTATTCACAGGACTACGCATGAAAATTGAAGTCGAATTTGAATTCTTCATCTTATAATTTTAAAAACCTACATTTTACTTTCAAACAATTGCACTCTGCAGTCGATGATAACTATGTGTCTATATTCTGTAGAACTAGTAACAGAGATCAGAACTGACTATATCGCCATGATTTGTTTTTTTGGTTTTTTTTCTGTGTGAAGAGCTGCAAACCTTTGCACAAGTGCTGAATCCACTTTTTGTAGAATGTGACGTGTCTGATATTCGTTGGTCTAATTTTGTGCATGTAGTAAAGAACTGCAGGTGTCTGTGCACGCTCCGGTGTGTGTGTGTGTTTGTGTGTTTGTGTGTGTGTGTGTGTGTGTGTGTGTGTGTGTGTGTGTGTGTGTGTGTGTGTGTGTGTGTGTGTGTGTGTGTGTGTGTGTGTGTGTGTGTGTGTGTGTGTGTGTGTGTGTGTGTGTGTGTGTGGCTCTTAGGGGCCTGTTTTTCCCCTGCAGGCTGGTTTGAATCAATAGTACTGGAAAGTGCTGAAATAGCACCCTGACACATACACACACACACACACACACACACACACACACACACACACACACACACACACACACACACACACACACACACACACGCACGCACACACACAGAAGAGTGACTCACTTGAGCAGAAAACATGAACAAGAATGCTGACTTCTGAAACCGGGAATAAAAAAAAGAGAGAAACATGGTGACAAGAAATAAAGACAGAAAGCTGCTGCGACTTCAGACTTATTCTTTACCCACAGTACTCCGTTCAAAACAAACCGTACACATGTCTGCACTTGTGTGTGAGTCCATTTATATTCATATAAAGTGGTTCTGAAGTGGCCGCACATTATCCTAATTATCCCGTCCTTCTGTTTCCCATCTTCCTCTGTGTTCCTCTCAGCTGTAACTTTCATTAGACTCCTGCTGAATTCTTTTGCCTGCTTTTGACTATACCATTATTTTATTTATTTTTATTTTTTTAATTCCTGAACTGAAAGAGTTCACCAGCGGTGTCAACTTTGACTGAACTCTGAAGTGTGACCGCTCGGTCTGGTGCTGAAATGACTCACTGGATGTGTGGAGCATGTCGGAGGGAATGGCAGTGAGCAGTACACTGCCAGGCGACGGTTCACCGCCCTGGGTTTCTCGCATGTATGTGTAATAATGGGTTGTGTTGTAGTAGTTACGAGCTAAAAGGTGGGCCTTATTTATCTGTTGTGACCGCTATCAACATTACAACAGTATTGTGAATAGGAGGCAGTGATTTTTTTTTTTTTTTAAATGCTTGTGGGTGAACTTGGAAGTGGCCGACTGAGATTGGGTTCACACTTTAATTTAAAAGCAACGTCAACCAGTGTTTGGTTTCACTGTTTTTAAGGCTTTTCTTCCAACCACTCAGGTCAGGATAGCCTTTCATTTTAATTTTCAAATCTAAGTTTGGGGGCCAAAATTCATCCCAATGACCTCTTTAGTGGGCTTGTAAAACAGAACCCTCATAACCTTCAAATTAAAATTTTAAGATTTTTCTTTGTTGTGGCGCAGAATATGAAAATGTCTCAATAATCAAAAATCTAAACAATTACTAGACACAATGACTACAGTTTCAACGTGGAGCTAATTTCAAAGACTCCCGATGGTGGAAGATACAGGGAAAAGTCCAAAAACTATAACTGTTGCATTGTGGATGTTTTTACAAACTCACCCTGACGGCATGGCTTTGATGCTAGCTTGCCATCTTTCATGGCAGCATTACTTCTCAGCTCGGCCCTCAGTGTTGTGTTGTGTCCACTACTTTTAGAAAATTGTTTAAAAAAAAATAGAATCATTGTTTTCTATAAACACTTTGCTTGGCGGTTGGTCCGGATCGGAGTCTCTTGTGATCTAATGTTGGCTCATGATGTTTGACATCCCCGATCACCTCTCCCACCTTTGGCGACATCAGTCAAAAGTTTTAAATTTGCTATTCTTATTTCAAGACTGTCGACGAGCTCGTGTGATGAGTGAAGAAGGTTATGTAGCGCTGAAAAGAGTTTAAAGACTTTTTTGCATCCTTGTGATGATAGATGTTTATTATTTGCGTCAGTGAATTAGTCGGAACACACATCTGTTTATTTAATTGGTCTCTAAACTATTTTGTATAAAATTGCCTGTAGCACAACAAACAATTTGATCTCTATCTCCCACCTATAGTGTGATGTTTGAAGAGCTCCTCTCCAGCGGAGAACATTGTAATAACGGCACATTGCTTAAGTACAATCATGTCAAGTCTAATTTCACGCTTTGATAAGTTCATCCTCATCGCTGTTGCAGGAAGTGCTGTAAACATAAGCAAATATTTAAGTTTGTCTCTTGCCTGTTGAAGTGAGCGGCTTATTAACAGAATGGGCTGCAGTGGCTGCTGCAACACTAATGCAGTATTAATGCAAGATTAAACAGTGCTGCTGCAGGTCAGACATAAAGGCTGAAATGTAGAGTGAAGGAACCGTTAACTGGCTCATCAGGGGGTTTGCTCAGTAAACAGCACCCGCCCACCCCGCCACCCTCCTCTTTACAGTGTACAGTTGTCTTGTAAAGTTTACGTCCTCTGGTATTTGTGAAGGCATTAGAGAGCAGAAGCTGCAATTTTATGCAGGTCTGGTTCGGGTTTTCGGCTGAATATGAGAGGGCAGCTATTCAGGGCGGATGCATAGTAATATATGTAAACACTGTAATGCTGGATTTAGGATTTAAATGTTGACTGTGGGTGCAGTTGTGCTGATGCACAACATAAAATGGACTCCCCTCGCAGCCCGAGTCGCCGGTATCATTTTTTTCTTCTTACTCTGCATACATAGAGTCATTCAACAGGCCTGAGCTTAACTCCAGCAACAAGAGTCCTAGTCAACAGTGTGTGTGTGTGTGTGTGTGTGTGTGTGTGTGTGTGTGTGTGTGTGTGTGTGTGTGTGTGTGTGTGTGTGTGTGTGTGTGTGTGTGTGTGTGTGTGTGTGTGTGTGTGTGTGTGTGTGTGTGTGTGTGTTGGCATGCAAGTGGTTGCCGCTATTAAACATTCACCGGCTCACTCAGCGGCTGCTGCTGCTGTTAGGCTCCCAATCTGGGTCAAGTCTCCCTCCTCTCCTCCCTAAGCTACCTCTATCCCTCCACCACCCCCCCCCTCCTCCCTCTGTGTCTCCCTCCCCTTCTCTTGCCCACTCTCTCTCTATTTCTACTCAGCTCCCTAAGTGTTCTCTTTCTCTGTCTGTCTCATTTCCTTTTCTTCCTTTTATTTCCTCCCACCCTCTCTCTCTCTCTCTCTCTCTCTCTCTCTCTCTAGTTCTCTCTCTCACTGAGGGAATATTTGTTTAACTACAGAGCTCCAAGGCAGGCCCATGCTCTCACCCACTGTCCAAGTAAAATAAAGATGCCTATAAATTTTTGAACGACGTGATGAATAATTTCAGTTCATTTCTGAGTGTGTGTGTGTGTGTGTGTGTGTGTGTGTGTGTCTGCGTGTGCGTGTGTGTGTGTGCGTGTTCATGTGTGCTCAACTTTATATTGTGCATTTTTGCACTTCATCATGAAGCATCACGTCCTTGTATTGGCTCCAGTTGTTTCGATTCATGCTTCATACTTGGCCGGTAGAAACGCGATGCAGTGTCCTTCCCGCCTGCAGTTTCGTGCTGCTGGATTCCAGCAGCTGCTTCCCTCCACGGCTTCAGCCTCGTCCTCATGTGCCCGATAAGCTCATGGTATTGGAGACTTCTCCGAAGTTTACGCCTAACAGAAAATTCCTCTCTTGCTTGAGCTCTTCGAGACCTCTCCCATAGAGCAGAGCCTTGTCGGCCAAATCCAACAAGTAGCTGCTTTACAGAGAATCTACAATAGAATCAGGATATAGTTCAATATGATTGTCTTGGAAACAACATAAAAAAAAAAACATTTTTTAAGCTCCAGCAGTACAAACTCAGAATGAATAAGTAGTGCCTATGAGATCTAATGTTTACCATTCAACTTTATGGTTTCAGTCATGGTCAAAGGTTGAGAAAAATATCAACATTTTTGTTTAAATTTGTGACTTTTATTTCTATTTTGATGTTTTTAAACAATCAACATAATTGTCATTTGGAAAACAAATATCCAGAAGAACAAAGGCCAGAAAACGTCCAGAAGAACAAAGGCCCCGTTGAAATGACATTTCATAAACAACCAGCAGCGTCCACTAGTGGCCCAACATCAAAACTACAACATTTTATTTTCACACCCTTTATTTCTCCGAGTCTTAATGTCAATCTGTACCTCAAGACGTCTTGCTCTTTACATTCAATTCTCCAACTTCTCTACATTGCTTCTGTCATGGCCGTTATGGCCACTAGAGGTCACTCTGAATAACACCTTTGAGGTGCAGTTTGCCCCATTTTCCCCATATTGAGAACGACAAAACATTTCAATAGTCTGTTATTTATATTAATCACGCCTTGTATGGGTTTACACAGTGCAAAGTAACAGGCGTGTTTTAAGTTTATATAACAGCAGTGTTATTGCTCTGCTTGAGGGTTGAAAACAAAAAAACAAAAAACAAAAGAACACTACAAATCTGCCTTCAGTGGCTTGTTGTTGAAATGCACCGCTGAATGATTGGTGCAATAGAAGGCATTAATTCAGTCACTCTGGATGTATGTCTCATCAGAGACTATAAAGTTTTGGTTTATAGTTATCTGTAACTGAGTGAAGGGGATTTTACAACAGGCCTCTAAACAATAAATAAAGTGTATCAACGTCTCCTGTCACTGTAAGCGTGAGCGGCGCCGCTGCTGCTGACGCATCAGATCTGTTGCCTGCAGTGCACCACGCAACTTTTTCAAATTAGGAGCTCCAGCAGCGACATAAGTTATGACGACCGCGTTCGGACCTTTTGTCTAACTTGAGATTTGTTTTTTGTTTGTAGTTTTTTTGTTCCATCCTATTTTGTCTGCATGACTGCCACCAAAATAGCTCATCAGAGAGCGATGGAATCATTTCTGTGACGCCCTTTCGACCAATTTTGTGAGTTTGTTTTCCAGCCTAGTTATTTATTTTGTTTTATTTTTTGTTTTTTTGGGTGGTGGGGGGGGGGGCTGCAGCATCTCTTAAAGCGCTCATGTAGAGGCAGTAAATATTCAGCAATAGGTGAGCCACATCGCCTTTAGCCAAAATATGATGAACACGCACCAACTACACATATTTGTGCACATCCAATTAGAGAACTGTGCACTCTTGCACATCTCTATAGCATATTTCACTGCCTTCATCTTGTCAGCAGCCGTCATGGCCCCAACCTGTTACTGAGTAAAAGACAGTTAACAGATATATACTATGTGGGGCCTGTCGCCATACGAGCGAGATATGTGGCTGCTATTTTTAAGGTGAGATGTGGCGTGTGTGGTTCCTTTTCAATGTGTTTTATTCAGAGATGGAGGCTCTTTCACCGTTTCAGCTGCTTCGCTATTTCTAACCCGCGTCACTGGAATACAATACATGTTTTCTGTCTGGGAAGCATAAAAGTTTCTGTTTATAGCAGTGTGTGTGTGAGGAAAAGAGACATAGATCAATCAAAACAAGAGAATTAAATCATCTTGCTGAGGTAGACATCAATACCTTCTAACTTAATACATTTGTCTTCACACCATGCATATTTAATACATGAGCTTATTAATCACCCCGTGATATTACATTTAGAACCTAAGATGAAGACGAGCTCAAGTAAATCCACCATTTCTCTGCTGCTCTAGCTCAGCACAGCTCCACTTGATTCCACACCTCTACCTACCCGAGTTGTGAACAGCACTTGTCCTCAGCCTGTTGATGCTTCTGATGACAGCTGCCATTTCTACAAATAGACCACGATGTGGTGAGAACATTCACAGCCCTGTCCTACACCGCTTTGCTTTCAGCATCGCAACATCATGCTCATCTGGAGTGGGTGTGGGGTGTGTGTTGGTGGGGGTGGGGGGTGGGGGGTATTTCTGCATGAGATTGAATCAATATAGTGTGATATTGCCCATCTTTGTGATTGTATTAGTTTTTGGAAACGATATGTTGTGTTTGACAATTTTGAAATTCAAGACAGAACAAACTTTAAAAGGGTCATATTATAAAGCTTTTCAACAATTTCACACAGGTCTTGTTGGTCCTAAAACATTGCCAGAAATCCAGCTTTTCTTTGGTTTTCCCCCATTTGAATATTATGGGGGCGCATATTATCATTGGACAACCATTTTGCATAATATGACCGCTTAAAGCATGCTGGTTTACTGGGTAATTTGCTAATCTCACTAACATTACTGCTCAGTGTGAGATAAAGCATGAGTGAGAGTTGGGGAGGCTGGGGAGTCAAGGTCCACGATCTCTCGAAGAAGGTTACATCCTCCCACATGTTTAAAAGCTACAGTTTGTGCTTTAGTCCGAACTTTTGATACTATTATTATTATTTTCCTCATCTATGTGTAAAGTTCAGCTTCTGTGATGACTCCAAAGTCTGATCTCACACAAATATGATTGTAATATAATTCTACTGTGTGTTCCCAGAACCAAAACCAAAAAAAGTGAATCAGCATTTAAGTTACCGACTTACTGAACACCTGAGATCTACTACTGTCGGTTTATTTAAATCAGGGCTGAATGCTCACAACACCATTCTAATTCTTGTAGTTGTTGTAATTTTTTACTTAAAATTCTAAACTATTCTTTTGTTTCAATTGCTTTTTGTCTATTAAATGCACTTTTATTTTCTCATTATCTTGTTTTATTTCTATAAATAAAAAATCCTATGTATTTCTTTGTTTGTGAAGCACTTTGAATGGCCTTGTCTGCAAACAGTGCTTTACATATAAACTTGCCTTGCCTTTGGCTCAGTGAGATTTTTAAAGTTCTCTTTAAACATGGATTAAATGCTATTAAAGACATTTCCCAATATTAACATTTGAAAATCACTGATACATGAACATGTGATTTTGAAAATGAACTCTGAGGAATGTTTCTTTTTTTCCCCCCAACCTTATACACTGTAGATTTACACACGCCAGAGCAACAAATTAAATGTTTCTGTGATGTCACAAGTGCTTCGATTTTTCAAATTTGATATTTAACAAAAACACAGAAACCACCAAAGAAATAAATGTGAAATCCAACTTATTTCAAAGTCACCAAACTTTAGAAACATGACGAAAAGACACACTTCTGAGTAAACATTTTTTTTTTTTCCTCACTCAAAGCGGCGTCGAAATTAGCACGTGTTGTCCCAGCACAGCGTGGCACTGCGTAGTTCATAAAGCCTCATAATGATGCCGGTTTCAACAGATGACATCACAGAACCCAGAGGAAGCTGAACTTATTACTGCGCTGCCTAATATAACAGCGGCGGGGTATACGGGGAGTGACATGAATGAGAGGAGACACAACGAGAGATAAGGGAAGGGGAGGGATGAGTGATGTGCTCATTAAATTTCTGCTTTCTCAACCTGCAAAACATTTCCCACAGCTGATCGCGCAACGAAGAAACTGAGGTTTCACTTCCTCTCCTCTTATTAAACGCCTTTGCCCTCTGATAACTGATGTGACCCTGCTGAGTGAGGAACATTATGTCTGGGAGAGACCTCTTTGTTTCAGTTTTAGAGTTGCCCTCTCTTTAACAATGATTTACTGGATTGGGTAACTTATTAAACTGCGTGTGTTTAGTTTGCCCTCAATTACATACTATTATATTTCTTTGTACGCCCGTGCAAGTCAGCAAAAAAACCTATAAAACAATATTTTGCTGAGGCAGCATACTTAGTTTCCTCACTGTTGTTTTAACTTCTCTTCAGCTCTTTGCGTTTTGAGAGAATCATCTTTCTGCTCAATTTGTACAGAAAAATATTCCCATACAGCTTTTTATTTCTATGAAGCAAAATAAACCCAGCAGCCAAATTCTTCAACTTAAAGTGCCGTAAAAGACATTTTGAATTGCAGTTTCCTTTATAAGGTACAAAGAGTAACTATCATTTATCATTTAAGGGTTTTGGGATTTGTTTTTTTTTTTTGCCTTGTTTAACATCTTAATACTGCTGTAATGTGGAGACATGTTTTACTCAAGCAGAAGCACAGATTTTATTTGTCTAATAAACAAATAAAAGTAGAATTACTGAGTTAACTGTTTTAGTAGTAAAAGTAAGAGATGTCTGGTCGTGGGATGCACACAAACACAACAGAACTATTGGTTGTAAAACGATGTTATTCTGCATGGATTTATCTCATTTTCTAAATGGAGAAGTAGCCTGGCCGATCTGTAAGTGACTCACTATGGCTATAATTTTAAAATGTAATATTAAATGTCCTAAGTGAAACATAATAAAGTCAATCTAAAAGTTACGAGCTGTAAACTGCCATTCCTTTTAAATGAACTGTACATTCACTGGAATTGATAGCTTCTTTCTCACTCATAGTTAACTTTCCGTGTCTGCGTTGTTACGTCTCTTACATTAACTTTTCACCCAAAGAGGTTAAAACAAGTAACAAGCCAGTTTTATGGAGTCAGAGAGTGGAAAGTTGAGATATATGTGGTTTAGTGCTCAAAGTAAAAACCAAAAGTTCAGAAAAAAAGCACAGTAAATATATATATATATTTGTACTATCTTACATCTCACCTCAGGCATTATGTAGTAACAGAATGATGATCAAACACAATTATAAACTCAGCACATTGAAGGAAAGGGATAATAGAGAAGCTATGCGGGTGCAGAGGACGCGTGGAGGAGAGGTAAACGAGGAAGGAGTCAAACAAAAAGAGTGCAGGGAGCAGAGGACAGGTTTCATCTGGGGTTATCAAAGTCGATTTGGATTATGAGGTCGAATAAAGAGAAGTTAATGTCACAATCAGAAACATGAACCTTAACTCTCCTCCCCAATCGGACATGTATAAAAACTAACCTTTTGATTTTATTTTGCACTCTCAGCACTTCTGCAATAGTGGCATACAGACACACACACACACATGCATGTGTGTGTGTGTGTGTGTGTGTGTGTGTTAATTTGACTTGCCAGGAAGGAAATAGTGTGATTCGCCCCAGTAGGTCCCTGGACATGAATCTAAAGACAGTAGGGAGCGTGCAGAGCAATCAAGTGATAAAGCTTATTATCTGAGAGGAGCTATATTCTAAGACGTATTATCTACCAGGAGTTAAATGACTTTCAGGTCCTCAAAGGCCTGATGGCCTGGTTTGACTCGACAGGAGAGAGAGAGAAAGAGAGAGAGAGAGAGAGAGAGAGAGAGAGAGAGAGAGAGAGAGAGAGGAGGTGGTTGGAAGAAGAAATGGGTGGAGGAGAGGGAGGAAAGAGAGAAGGAAGGAGGGCAGGAGGCTGAGAGGAAAGAGGAAGCACGTAAGAGTGAGGCGAGAGGAAAAGCCGTGAAAAGGAGTAAAGACATGAGAGAGGAAAACAGAACGATGACAAATGGAGAAGTTGGAAGACGGAGAAGGAGACGGTGATTCACCGGCGTGGGCAGTCACTTTTCTGTCAGCTGTGGAGCCAATATTTGGTTTAAGATTGGCAAAAACGTCGTATTTCATAAAGCTGCAGGATACTACCCGTGTCTCTGTACCGGCTTCTCAGCTGTTTGCTATTAAAGATACTGTAGATAGTTTATTGCTTTGTGATACAACAGGTGTTGGCATAGCAACAATAGATTTGGATCATCTGTGCTCGCTCCCAGCGAGGCTGAACTGTTACTTCACTCAGGAATGAAGAGCGTCCCGTATGAGCTCAGGCTTTCCTCTGTAAAGGTCAAAGTTTTTTTTCTTCCTTTTTTTTTAATGTCACCTAAAGCGATGCAGTGTAAACAAACCGAAGAGGAATCGGTATCGAGTGTGACCGCATTTTGTTCTTGAAGGTTGTTTAAGTCACCGTTCAGAAATAAACACAGATCGTTTGTGGTTGTGTCTTAGATTCTTCATGCGATATCAGGACTTCCTCTGGGCCGTACTATTAGTTACAGTGCTTCTAATTCTGTAGTGACACTGACAGTTTGGACGGGAGCATCACACTCAGCTGCAGATTCACTCTGGGACCAATTGAACTTGCTGAACAACCAGCAAACCAATATGGAATCCGCATGTTATTGTGACATTTCTTTCAGACATACCAAAGACTTCTGCACAGTACTATATACAACATTGATTGAAAGAAAACATTGCTGAGGAAACAACAAGAAACAAAACAGTAAATATACAACATTATACTAGTAATAAATCAAGTTCTCTTCACAAAGATTTGTCAAATTCTTGTAACCTTCGAGGCTCTCGGTTGAAATTTTGCTGTCAGTGGGTTTTATCTTTTCACATTTAGTTTACTTGGTCGTTGTGTGACTCTTAAAATTAAGGTGAGAACTCTCACTATTTCAACAAGGTGCCTATAAAAATTAATATGAAAATTCACTCTTCTCATATGTTCAAGATTCTGTTGTTTGGTATTAACACACATTGTGAACTTGCGACAGGTCTTACGTTTGTCTCATTGTCTCACTGGAGGCAGTGAAGTGAGATGAGAATCTTCTAATTTAAAGTATCATAGATTAAATGCAATATGATGTAATTGTTATAACTGCTGTTTGAAATGCAGAATGATTAACTCCCCCCCCCCCACCCCCCAAGCTGTTAAAGATATAATAACATTACAGTGAGCTTTTCCTTCTCGATAAGGCTAATACACTCAGCTGAAAGCCAAACACCTCAGATGATTTTTTTTTTTTTCAACCTGAGCTTGGATTGATTCATAATTATGGTTACAGAGGGAGACTAACTCAAGATGAAGCTTTCAGAGGCTTTAAGCATCACCCCTCTTAACCGCTGTTTAATGTTCTAATATCATCCAAGCACGTCCAACTTAAACAATGCTAACAGGCGCTAATGCTTGTTCAGGCCCTCTTCAAACACACAGTGTTGACCGAACCAATATGAAGTTTGGGCTGCGGTTCAGAACAAGTGTTATTCTATGTAAATGAGCCGAGTGCTTCAACTTAAAAGGTAAATTCATCATCCGGGCATAAATTGGCTTTAAGGCTTCTTAAGTAGAAGTGAAATGATGAGGTCAAAAAGTCTAAAGTGTGTAAAAACACAACTCGCCAATAAGTTTAGCGTCGCTTTACTGTTCCTGTTTTCTGTGTCGCGTCCTTGTAATTAAAATAACATATAACAGTTCGTCAAGTGATAACCAGCTAAGTGACACTCTGTGTTACTGTATTGTACTGAGTGGAGCTTGCTTTGGTCAGACAACAACATTTAAAAAAAATAAATGTTTCAAGACAAAATGGAAGAACAGGCAGAGTGCAAGGTGCAAAAGCCACTTATATTATCTCAAACAGCAGAAATATGAGATACGAAAACAGAAGACCCGTTTCTTTAGACAACACACACAACTGCAGGAAATTACCTTGGTTAAGATTATTCTTTATTATGAAGTGCCACAAAATGCTTTGTGTTCATTGTGCTTACATTGTCTGAATACTGGCTCAAAAAAAACCCAGGAGATCGTCACTCTGCAACAGAGAGCCCAACCTCCCGAGATAAGGTGTGTCAGATATCGCTATACAGCAGTAAAAATGTCTCAATCCAAAGGATTCTTAACAAACCCTCCTTGCAATAAATGATTTTTTTTCTTTTTCTTTTTTTTTTTTTTAAGGTTATCATCATTCTTTAACTTGGAAATACAAAAAAGAAGAGAGGTCAAGCTAGTACAAGGTTTTTAATTATTCTCTACCTGAATTCTAGTTAGTTTCATTGTGCTACTTTCTTTAAGGTGGAGATGACTTAGAATGGAAGTGCTTAAAGAGGCCAGACCTGGAGCTCGCCCAGAGACAGACGCAGACAAACAGACTCGCCACTAATCTGCTCTGCTTCAAAAACCACTTCAACAGCCAAACAGCATATTTCGCCAAACGCCCCTAAGATACTCAGACTGCAGTACAAAGTTGCAGTCAAAGGTTTAATACATTAATCATACAATTTATGATAGGTAAACAAGAGTTAGAGGCATCGCAGCATGTGGAACCAAGTCTCTAGAAATTGCTGTGTTGCATCTGATAGCTATTTATACCTCCTCAAGAGATCAATGCCTTGAAGACACATTACGAATTATGAAGGTAATACCTTTGATCTTTTTGCATAAACAATCTCCTTACTATACAAATATGTGTGCAGTTGTGTAACTTTGTGTGCAGTATGTGTTTAAACACTTAATTTGAGGATTTGCCTCCTTTTTTTAATGTAAAGCTTGGATTTTGGCCAAAGGGTTACAATCACAGATTAAAAAAAAAGACAAACAGAAAGATGTAAGCCCTAACAAGTTGAAGCTCTATGACTAATCGTCTGATACAATTGAAGTACTCGCAGCCCAAATCTGGTTCATACATCAAGGATGAAGATAAGACTTGCAATTTGCTGACTCACATACAGATTTCCTCACTCACAACAAAATGCTTTCTTGTCAAGGACTTCTGAGCTACACCCCCCCCCCCCAACCCCCCCCCCCCCCTGACCATAAAAGCGTCTTTGTAACAGACATAAAGATGGCATCGTCTTATAGTGCAGCAAAACAACAGATCCAGAATTTCTCACTGCGATGTGATGTACTTCAGGTTAAAAAGACCACATAAACTGTGCTGTCCTTTTGTCCTCAGAACTACAAAGTGGTGTTGGATATCAGTCAACCCCATCTCTAATTGAGTAATCTCATGCCTGAGGAAGCACTGCAATTATCAAAATTCCCTTTGTCAAAGATTCACATCTGAATATTAAACCTTTATTTCTTTTTCCGTCGTAATGGCTTGGCTCAAGGTGCAGATTGTGTCTGCTCCGAAATGGCTCACCGGCAGGCACTCTGTGCACACATGCGTGGACATGTGTTTCTACACTGTGTTACGATGTGGACATACGTTTTGTGGCGTGACAGAAAGACATAAATAATCACTTAAATTTAGTGTTCGTCTGCGCGCTGTCGGTCTGTCTCCTGGGAAGCTCCATGAATCTGTAGGAAAAGGGTTTTCTGAGCTGCAGAGAACTGGGTTCAGCGTCACCGGTATTGACCACCGAGATTGAAGGTTAAATCATCTATGGGGGTCTGGGTTGATTAGAGTTAGCCTGTCGGAAGGTGTATCACTCTTAAGAGTGAGCCTATGGTTGGCCACGTGTGGATGAATGGGGCCTACTGCAGAATAATCAGGACTCGCTTTTACATACGTACGGCGTGGGGCCGTAACGGTTAAGCTGCAATCAGACCTTGCAGCTAAAGTGCATGCTTTTTTCTGTGGCTCAGGAATGCATGCTTTATGGTTGGGAAGTGCACCTTAAGGGTAGTTGAATAATGGATTGCAGTTAAAGCTGACCTCAGTACCGCTTCAACAATGCATCAAACTTCCCCCAGGTTTTTCTGTTGGAAGTGCACTGTGGGTCAAGAATAACTTGTGTATGCGACCTCTCTTTTTTGGGGTCGCACACATCTGATTGCAAAGATGTCCAATGTATAGCCAGTTTATCCCGTTTGTTCAAATCAGAATAAACGCAGGAGAAGGGTGCCTCAGGGCCACTTAAAGGTCTCTGTTGTCCCAATAGTCGGCTGCATGATGTAGAAAATATGTTTTAAACACTTTTAAGTACGACTTTTACGTCTCGTTTCCTTCAAATAAACCACGGAGTTTTAGTGAATGGACAATGATCCAGTCTGAGTAACAATTCTGAAAGGCTTAATCCAAAGTGAGGCCTCTTCTGGTTCTTAATAACAGGTTTATTTATCTGCCGGATTTAATCCAGCACAGATCTGTCGCTAGTTATAATACAATAGGCCTCACACCCAGCAGGCAGCTGATCCCAGCCTCTCTAGTCTACATCCTACATTAGTTCTACTCACTAAGAGGCAGGCAGTGCATAACAAGAGAGGAAAGACAGGACTTTTCTTTTTGTCACTCTAACACTACATTGGCATGTTCCCTGATGTCTGTAATATTAGTATTCTTTTTCTGTTTATGACTATAGGTGAAGTAAAACATACCTGATTTTTAAACTGCTATACAGTAGTAGGTAATACTTCATAACTTCATCATAAAATACCATGCATTAGGTGATTATTGCTTTTAAAGAGTCCTATGGAGGCTCCAAGAGAAAAAATATTGCCCTCAGGTTTTATCTATAGGATTTTGGCAAAAATCATAAGCTTTTTATGATGTTGGCATAGGTTTCATTATTCATATTATTATTGTTTGTTTTTTTTGCATGCAATAACGTTAATAATCATTAAAAAAAAAAAAAAAAGATAATCAACATAATAAGAAAACAATATTACTCAAAAAAGTGACATATGCTTTGGCCTGTAGTGGTAAAAAGAGGTTGGCAAATATCCTACATACATTAAAAAAAAAAATTATAATAAATTAAAGTGCAACAAACACTTAAGTAAAAACATATAACACATTTTTTAAAAAGGGAGAAAAACCAATAAATAAATAAATAAATTGGTTTTTTTTTACCTCAGTAGTGGAGAGAATATGGTCACTTGGTGCAGCAGAGCATTATTATTATTATTATTATAATCATTATTACTACTATTATTATTACTACTATTATTCCCCCAATAAACAAAATCAGAATGAAAAAAAAAAAGTGATTTCACTGCATGTCAGTGCAGGGAAGAAACTAGGAGCTATAGGCTTACTATTGTCTTTGTGGTCATCTTCATCATCAAAGTCCTCAATAGCGCGACGGCGTACAGTATCTAGATGCCAGGAGGAAGCCAAGTTAGTAATAATGTCTCTGTCCTGAACGGACAGAGGAAGAGGAGGTGAACAGTTTTTGAGGAAGTGCATGCGTCGATCAGTTAAATCCTTAAGTGGGCAAATCTCAAGGAGAAAAATTGTGCTATCTTCATCATATTCATCGTTACGAATAGGCTCCGAGGGAGGCGAGGTCGAAGGAGGGAGGCAGGGTAGTGAGAAAGGGTGCGGAGGGAAAGCAAGGTCATTCTCTGACCAAAAAATATATTGTTTGTGTCTGCAGTTCAGTTTGTGGGGGATAACTGTAATTTATGTCTGCAGTTTCACCTGTTGCTTCGTCTCAGCGGGTGGGGGGGGGTGGGGGGGGGGGGGGGTCATGCATCGAGAGGGCTGAGCGGAGAGAAAGGGCCTTTGAAGCAGGCGGACTCGTAGTGCTTGTTCAGGTAACTTTTGAGCGCGAAGGTCTTGTCGCAGCGTTTACACTTGAAGTGCTTGAAGGCCGAGTGGGTCTGCATGTGAGCGCGCAGGTTCGAGCGGTCGGCGAAGGCCTTCCCACAGTGAGCGCACCCAAACGGCTTCTCCCCCGTGTGCGAGCGCATGTGGCCCTGCAAAAGCCAGGGCCGACTGAACGCCTTGCCGCACACGTCGCACTTGTGCTTGAGGTCGTGGGTGAGTAGGTGCATGGCCATGGCGGGCATGGACACGTACACCTTCCCGCAGGTCGGACATTTCTTGGCCAGCTTGCTGTCCAGCGAGCGGTGTGTCTGTTTGTGCCGGCTCAGGTTGGAAGACGTGGCGTAGGTTTTGCCGCACTCGTTGCAGGTGTGCCTCTGGATGGTCCTGGGGCTGCTCAGAGCTTTCCTCCGCGAGCGGCCGTCCGTGATGAAGAAGGCGTCGACCGTGTAGCCCTCGCTCACTGCCGCGTCCCCGTTGATGTAGCCGTCCGTGATCTCCGAGCCGGGGCTGTCCGGAGACTCGGAGTCCGGAGCTCCGTAGTCGCTGTGGATGCCGTCGTAGAGGGGATCTGGCGAGGGCACCTTGATGCCACTGTCGCTCTCGCCATCGTACACCACCGGGCTGATGTAGTCACTGATGTAAGCAGCTGACGTAAGAGAAAAGACAAGACAAGGACAGCATTAGCTTGAAAAACTAAAGGAGAAGCTGTGAGAAGTGTGGTTTTTTTTCAGCCTGGGGAGTCAGAGAGGAACAGAAGTTGATAGGTAGTCAAGAAAATAAAGTGAATGGATTAACACCATCATGCAGCATAGTAACAAACACTCCCTCCCATCGGAGGAAGATCCATCGTCCATATACCTCAGGAAATGTGATGCGCATTCATTACTGCACAGGTTTGTGCGAGAGGACAATGAGAAACGGGCGAGAAGCACATGAGTTTGAATTACCGTCATTTGCCACAGAAATGAGAAACAGCCCATTTTTGTAAAGCGATGCAGTGTTGACCAGCAATAAGCTGAATGAATGAGTGGCGTTGAAAGTACTTATTGACTGAAACAATCAACTCTCTTATGCTGCGCTACAGCTGGGCTTTCACAGCTGCATGGTGTTTTGTCTGCATCAGCACTGCACTTGAGTGCATTCAGTTTTGTGCATAATACACACGAGGCGACAATTGGCCGACATAAATATTCCAGATATCTAATTCATTCAACCAGTGACTTATTTTCAGCTTGCTGCCGTATTGTTTTATGTATAAACAACGTTAAGCCCTCCACTAAGTGACAGGCGGTGCTGTACAGTATGTGTTAGGCAAACAAATTATTTTCTTTCTTTAAAAACTAAAAGAACATAAAACCACAGATGGCAACAAAGAAGGTGAAACATAAGGCTCCAGTAAGATCTAATCCTCGGCAAACTAATTTACATGTACTACTAAAAGATCGAAACCACAAGATCATCTGTGGTTATGTGCACTATCTTGTATTTAGAAGCTTTGTAACAGGTGTCAGGTTTTCATCGCAGTCATTTTAATGAGCTGCTACTTATCAGGTATGGAAAAACACACACTACAGTGACAGCTGCTGTCCTTCAGTGTCTGTACTGTCGGAATACTGCAGCAAACGTATTCCAGTAAGTTCCCCCCGTATACTCGGCAACATGTGGGGTCGACTCTCAGCCAGTGAGACAGCACTGTGGCTGTTTTTTAACAAGTTGAGAACAGATGTGAAAATCTGAGCATCTGTCTCCCCCGTTACACACCTGTGGTCAGTCTGCAGTGCTGAAGATAATTCAGCAATATATATTTCCTCTCAGTCCTGAAAGGCTGCGGTTAAAACACTTCTTCCTGCAGGAGATGAATGCGCACCGGCCGACCCTGAACTCGAGAAAGCTGATTTAGCGTGCGAAAATGAGCATCAGCACCACGGACAGATCCAGTGCAGTGCAGTGCAGGGCAGGTCGATGGCACTGTGACAGCAGGCCTGCTGCACCGGCTCAGCCAGTGCAGTGAAGGGAGCTTTTTTTTTTTTCTCTCTCCTTCAGCATTGTCACACAGATCAGATGGTCAATGAAATCATGCTCAATGCAATGACCGTAACCCTTTCTAAAGCGATACAGACAACACTGTTGATACCATCAGGTTTTCCTCGCCATGTGTGTGCATAAAGAGGTACATTCAAGATGAATGCAGTTTAACAGTGTATACTGTTTGTGACATCTAGAATAAGCATAAAACATAGATATTTAGATTTCATTCACAGACTAAATGATTTGTGAATCGACATGAATCCCTTCAGATTCTCTGATGAGTAGAGACAACCTAAGTAACTAGTGTGAGAGAAAATGTTTTGTTTGATGTTGTGGAAGAAATTTCTTCTTTTTCTGCAGCCAACATCGATTAGTTTGGTCCCATTTTTTTTCCTTCACAATCTGCTTCTTTAACACAGTTTGCTGAGCTATCCAACAAGATCCTAAGTATCTCCAGTGATGCAAAGCAAGAAATGTTGTCATTGTCAATTATCACATAGTGTTTATTGGGTGCATTCACATGCACTCCTTGAACAATTTACTCTTTAGTTTGAGTTTTATTTCCCTTTTGATAATACAGTTATGATGCAATTTTGCACAGTGATTTACGTCACCTAGAACCAATTGGCAACATGTGCTAGGTAATAACAGTACATGTCTGCACACACTTCATTCATATCTAATGTCCATCTTGCTGAAGAAGTGATATTTTCATTGCCCTGATCACTATGCATATTTAAATACTTCAAAAAGCACATGATGGAGAGGATTTGAAATGTTTTAAGGCTATTTTTTTCACTTTTGAGTTTTAAAATATTACCATGGAAGTTAAAAATAAAAGCTTGTGATTATGATTGCGCGATTGAAGGCATGAAATATGGCTAGAAAATGAAGGATTTCCTTTGTTTACACTGTCATCTACTCTTTGTTGTGTGTATCAATGAAGTGCAAAAGCAACAAGCGCCATATGACACACACACGTCTGCTTACGCAGCCACTTTAGAACTTCCAGCATCTGAACACGTTGCGCGCACGGCACACGGGTGGGACATCAATTTTTCCAAAAAAAAAAAAAAAAAAAAAAAAAAAGCCGGCGAGTCCAAGCAGAAAGTTGTCGGTAACGCGGCGCACTGAATGTTGCAGCGCGCAACAGCGCGCATTGGAGCCACATGAAGCTGTTAACTTCACATGTTGGGTGCTGGAGACAAAAGGTGGTCGGGACGGGCTGCTGAGGCGGCAGATCGCGTGTCAGACCGAGCAAGGCTTGTTAACCTCCACATTATAAATACCCAACTGACAGCCCTTTTTTTTTTTTTTTTTTTCCCCCCTCGCTTTACGTGCGGAGAATCGCAGGCGTGGACCGCGCACTGGATACACATGTTAGTGCGCAGCAGCCTGTCAGTGACACTGGGGAGGAAGCAATGCAGTGGGCTTCATCCACACATAGCAGGAGGAAGAAAGAAAGAAACGCTCTGGCTTTCTCTCCCTGTAAAATGTGACGCACGCAGTTACAGGTTGTTCAGAGGACCACACACACACACACACACACACACACGCACACACCAGCATGACTCATACTGTCTTTTCAAGATTACCATTAATGTGCCTAAAGTGGGCTTTAATGATAATAGAACAGCAACTGATATATATATATATATATATATATATATATATATATATATATATATATATATATATATATATATATATATATATATATATATATATATATATATATATATATTATATGGGACAATAATGCAACCATGTGGCAGCCAGTGTCCTCGCACAAAGAAAACGTGGTTGTATACATTTAAAAAAAAAAAAGATCCAGACGAGAAACCATCATGCCAGATTTTTTTTGCCAGCTCTGCAAAAAATGGGACAAGCACACCTGGACAGGAGCCGCAGAACGAACCGGCGCGCAAAGACAAATGATCACACTTGTGCAGCTCATTTTATATGCAATAAGAACAAACACTACAGGGGACGGGTGTGGATGTGTTGGGGGGTTTTTTTACATCTTTTTTTTCCACGTGAATTTGTGCTGCTGGATATTGCACAGTTTAAAAAAGGTCACAGTGAAACTATGTATGCTATTTCAACATTTGAAATGTATGGGAGGGGGGGTAAAGACTTGTTCTGCTCTGCAAAAGCACATCCACGTGAACACACCTAACTTCCACTGAGATTTGTCGCCCCAGAAAACCAAGTGCAAGTCAGCAAAATGCATGTCTTTTAAACCCAACTCGTCATGCTTGGAGAGGGGAAAGTCCCCGTCCAGGACAGAAGCGACAGCCGATGGAACGTGGGACGCGCTTGATTTCGTTGATTTCACAAATGACCTTTGCGCTTCAGTCAACTCAGACAGCCCCTTAAATCAAGCCTGATTTATCCGGTAAGTAAAGTCTGGAATGACGCTCCGTGGAGTGTATTAGTGATCCACATTGACGATTTCGGCGCCAGTCTGCGCTCCTGTAGTCCTCTGAAGTGCACACACAGCTCTTACAGCCTCATGCGATTGTGTCTGATCACTGGTTTCAAGCTTCTATTATCTGTGATGAAGGTCATAATTATATTATCTTGCCTTGCGATCCGAGTTTATACTCATATGCACCCAATTTCTAAGTTTCGGGTGTAGAAAGCTGGATTCCGGATGGAAATCTTGCAGGATATTTATACTGGGCGATGCCACGTGAGGGAGGGAAGAAGAAAAAAAAAAAAAAAGCAACAGTTGAATCAGGTCATGCTCGCTGTTGACGCACTGTGAGTTCACATGTTGAATTTTATACAGCAACAATCCACAGAAAGGGAATCCCTTCAGGGCACAACAGGTAAATCTGCCTGCTCGTTTTCATACATGCAAGCCTTGTGTGAGAAGCAGCTCGTCATCCTCCTCCTCCTCCTCCTCTTCCTCCTCCTCCTCCTCCTCCTCAGTGGGATCGATTTGTTTGTGAGACACCTGTTAGTGCCTGGCTGTGTGGGTAGGCTGACCTACCTTTGTCATGCAGCCGCAGGCTGAGGTCTGTCCTGTGCCGGTAGGCGTTCTCCAGATCCGCCGCGGTGGAGAAATCATCGAGTTTCACCTTTTTCACCAGGAAAGACCTTGGCATGGTGGTGAGACGCCGACACACACACAAACACACGCACACGCACACACACACACACACACACACACACACACACACACACACACACACACACACACACACACACACACACACACACACGCTCACAAACACAGCAACACACACTCGCAAACACAGCCGATGTCCGACGGCTTGGCCAGCGTGGTGACTCGGGACTGTCTTAAGATTGATTCCAGGTTTCTTTGATTCTCTCCCGGCTCCGAGCTCCAGCCTGGCCGGCTGCCTGTCCTCTGTCTGCCCGCGTTAGTCCTCTCGAGCACACGGAAGAGGAGAAATGCAACTTCAGCACCGGACAGCTCCCTCCTGAGGGGCGGGGGGGGGGGGCGTCGCGAGACTCCCCGCAGAGCGCGGGCCTCTTCTCCGGAGGAGGAAGAGGAGGAGGAGGAGGAGGAGGGAGGGAGGGATGCGAAGAAATTAAGAGGGGAGAAAAAAAATGAAAGGAGGATTTTGGAAGGTTTTCAGAAAAGAAAAACAATATATATGTCGGAGGTTTTGTCCTTCCCTTTTTGGCAGCAAAAAATAGTCCTTTTTAGTCCCGTTAGTGAAGCTGAGGTCCGTAGAAAATAACAATATAACTCCTCCGCGGACTGATGGATCAACAGCGTCCCCTCTTTCTCTATCAGATCCCCCCTCCCTCTCTCTCTCTCTCTCTCTCTCTCTCTCTCTCTCTCTCTCTCTCTCTCTCCCTCTCTCTCTCTCTCTCTGTTCCCTCCTCTCTTTCTGCAGCCTGCAGCCTCCGCGAGCTGTTCCCGTGAGTGTGGCGTCTCGCGATCAGCTGTTGGCTTTTATATGAGAGAGAGAGAGAGAGAGACAGAGAGAGAGAGAGAGAGTGGGTGAGAGAATGGAAGGATGGATAGACACATGGGTAGAAGGAGTGCTTAATTTAATCCATCCCACATCCCCGGGGAGCGGCGACTGGCCCGGATGATTTATTGAAGCTGTTATCACCCCCTCTTTCTCTTTCTTTCTCTGTCTTTCATTCTCCTTCCCCATGCTTTCCCCCCTTTCTCTTCATTTTTAGTGTGTGTGTGTGTGTGTGTGTGTGTGTGTGTGTGTGTGTGTGTGTGTGTGTGTGTGTGTGTGTGTGTGTGTGTGTGTGTGTGTGTGTGTGTGAAGTGAGACGCCATGTTTTGTAGAGATAAGAATGGAAATTATTGTTTTGTGTGTGTGAGTGTTTTTTTTTTCTAGCACTCATCGATTTGATTCAGCTATCGCAGTGTGTTACATGAATTTTAAATATTGTCCCATTGTGCACGATTTTTGGGAGTCCACACCCCCGTCTTCCTCCTCCTCTTCCTCCAAAGCATATTCTGTCTTTGCTTTTTCCCGATGACATGAATTTTATGGGGGGATATTAACTAGCATGCTGAGAGCCTGGTAATTATCATTAATGTGGCCCCAAAGGCAAATGGGTGTAGACCAAATGGAGTGTTTTACTGTGACTACCAGATTAATATGAAGGTAGAGTAATATGTGCTCCAGGGTCACACCGGGTTCACGGACGAGTTTTACTGCAAGATGTCCATGTTATGTAATACTAACAAAGATAATCTGATAGATTATTGAATCATCTTCAGTTTGACCTTCTTTTTTGTTATTTCCTCTGAGTCCACGTTCGTCCCTCAGTCTAATAGACTGCACATCACATTGGTATGACTTCAAAGTTGGCAAAAATGTTTTGTGAGAATTCATCACTGTGCTTTATAAAAGAAAAAAACGTCATGTTTTATTAGATGTAAAAACAAGATTTGAGGACGGCCCGGAAGTCTGGGCAATGAGTTTACAACTTGAAATTCATAAGTTTTATACCCACTGAAGCTCAACTCAGTCTGCATCAGGACGGCATCCAGCATGAAATCAAACATGTTGATCATGGAAACTTTTACGCAAACTGAAGTGTAAGTGAATAAATGAATGAATGAATGAATGAATGGTGGTTTAGTCCAGAACAACAGTTTGTTGTCTGCAGACATCAAATCTACACCCAGAAATATTGGTTTACAACTTTTGATGAGGATTGAAACTAGTTCTTCTTCTTCCAGTTTTTAATTGTCAGCTTTGCTGATGATATATTCTTCTATTCCTATAAATACACGGATGATCTTTGTCAGTCTGACAGATATAGACGAACATCGAAGACGTGAAGTTGAAGCGGTAGCTTGAGGATGAGTTAAAGAGGGAGGAACTCATTTTTAGTGGTGATGGAGAAGGCCGATAACGATACGGAGCCAAACAACAGAGGTGTTAGTGTCATTTGAGCTTGATGCATGGAGTTCCAGAGGCACACGTCAATGAGGATGTAAAGGTTCAAGTATAAGTCAGTGTCTGACATGTTTTTTCTGATTGCAGGTCATGTGATCAACACAATAAGTGTGTCCGTTGCTTTTGACTTGTGTGTGTGTGTGTGTGTGTGTGTGTGTGTGTGTGTGTGTGTGTGTGTGTGTGTGTGCGTGCGTGCGTGCGTGCGTGCGTGCGTGCGTGTGTGTATGTGCGTGTGTGTTGCGATGAGTCCATCTGTTGTCCTTAATCAGGGGAAGAGCAGATGAGTTCCGTCACCTGGAGACTGGCTCAGGGTGGTCCAATTAAACACACACAACTGGCTTAACATGCACACACACACACACACACACACACACACACACACACACACACACACAGTACACAACCACCTCTACAACAACTGTCAGTCGACTGAAATAACCTACAATATTAACAACATATTTCATCATCATTAGAGGCCATGTGGGTACACTCACACACTCTCACACACACACACGCAGGACACAAATAAACATGCACTCATACACACAAGCTTCACACTCCACATACAAAAAGACACACACACACACACACACACACACACACACACACACACACACACACACACACACACACACACAGAGAAATGTAAACTGATTCCATGTGTTCAAACAGAATTTCCCAAAGATCCAAAGATGGATTTGTTTTTTTCTCCTTTATTTACATCTCACATGTTCCGAATGACTCTAAGTGGATTTTCAAAAAACTGACGTACCGGCAGTGACAGCGAGCTGTTCCCCGTGTCACCGGCAGACTGAGGACGTGAGAGTCATTTCCAAAGATAAAAGTGACAATATTTCACTGCAGCGCACTTGAGTGTAAATATCAGCCAAAAGTAGAAGGCTCTAGGTGTTCACTGGATGGTGTCATCCTCACACCTCTCTAACAGCTCCTCGCGTTATTTTGGGGAGGAGAGAAGAAGTTTTCATTCTGTCAGGAAAGCTCCTGAGAAAATTCCTTCCCTAAAATGATGTCAAGACACTAAATCAAGCTTATGTTTTTTACTTGGCCCATCAGATTTTTGGCAACGCATTATTTATTTGATTCGAATCAACTGTTTGGTTTTTATCCTCTTGTACAGGATTTGGCATGGTTGCTTTTGCATATATTTAGACAATTAAAAAAAAAAAACTACCAAGAGGCAAAGAAATAGAGATTTATGCCCAGATTTATACCCTATTACAAAGCTCATATTACACATGCGATCACAGATAATATTCATTAACATGATCACATGTGTAATATGAGCTTTAATATTAGTAATATGGAGTAACTCTCAGAGATTGAAAGTTGAGGTTATTTATGCTAAATGGCCAGTAACAGTCTTTCGTTTTACATTTTCTGAAATCAAATCATCAATACAGTCATTTAAGTCATATCAGGGTTGAAGAAACACTTTAAAAACTTGTCACACAACACATTGTTTATTGCCTTATTCAATCCCGAAACCGAGCACAGCAGCCTATTTTCAAACTGAGAAAAAAAAAGCTCTCCATCCACAGAGAGAGAACATGAACATTCCTCATAGAAATTCCTCAATTTCAGCTCAGATTAGACATAATCTGATGTTTTAATTGATTATGTAAATCTAAAGTTATGTTAACATTTCACTGGTGTAAAGACTTTAATAACTCCAGCCATTTCTGCCAAACTGTTCACATCGAATTTAAATTGACAAATCATTAGAAAGGAGAAATATTTGCAGTCTTTTTTTTCATGTCCAATCCAAACTTCAGGATGAAGCTCGTCTGACAAGGCAGATTTCTCCGACTATGTCACTCCCCGGATGAATGTATCATCATGCTTAAAAATGCATGAACGCAATGCAAAAGGAATTGCGTAACCTCGGAAAATGTTTTATTTAACCCACAAAAAAAAAGTGAGTACCGGTAAGTGAGTGAGTTCAGCCAATATGTACAGAACGAACCCTTGTCTTTTGTGTCCTCCTTTTTCATTGGGTGGAGACACAAGCTACAGACACCATCAAGGCTTTTGGGGCAAATCAGAGTTTTCGAGAAACAGAAATACAACCGACTTCTTTTGATTGATGTAACACACTTGTGTGTGAGAGAGAAGTGTTGCAGAAACATGTTTGTGAAACGGTGTGTGTGTGTGTGTGTGTGTGTGTGTGTGTGTGTGTGTGTGTGTGTGTGTGTGTGTGTGTGTGTGTGTGTGTGTGTGTGTGTGTGTGTGTGTCAGGCTTGAGGTTAGCCGTGATAGATGTCCTGTTTGGTTTAATTGATGTGGCGTCACATGGAAGGCCGACACCTGTGTTGTACTCCAAACACAGAGCCGCTGCCCAGCTGCTCCGCGAACATTTGCGAGACCATGCGCGTAGGTGTGTGTGTGTGTGTGTGTGTGTGTGTGTGTGTGTGTGTGTGTGTGTGTGTGTGTGCATGGGGGGGGGGGGGGGGGCAGCATGTGACAGGCCGGCAGCTGCTGCAGGTTCTGCTGTTTCCTACCCCCGGTTTCACACATGAACTTGCACATGCAAATGAACAGCATATGACTGGAGTGAAATGTTCATGCTTCAGAGTTGTGACACATTCTGAGGCTCACCAACCAACCAACCAACCAACTAACCAACCACACCCAAGGCCTATGAAGCCTTACTAGCTGAGAATTAGTAGCGTGTGTCACGCGGATAAGTGTGGATAAATCAAAAGAACTGTTGTTTTTGATTAATGAAGTAGAGAAGCAGGGGTACAGCTGTGTTTGGCAGTTTACTTTCATCAAGATCACCAAAAGTCAAAATATATCTTGGTCCCTCTCTCTCTCGCTCTGTCAGTCTCTCTCTCTCTCTCTCTCTCTCTCTCTCTCTCTCTCTCTCTCTCTCTCTCTCTCTCTCTCTCTCTCTCTCTCTGTGTGTGTGTCTCTTTGCCTCTCGTTTCGTCTTTTCTGAAGGTGAGCCTCTGTTCTGTCCTAAAGCTGTTCTGTCGCAGTAACGCTAAATATTGCTGAGCAGCTCTTCTCATCAGGCACACACACACACACACACACACACACACACACACACACACACACACACACACACACACACACACACACACACACACACACACACACACACACACACACACACACACACACACCCACACACACACACTTGCAGACACATGCAGAAGTGCTGGGCTAGGGGAGAAATGTGGCCTGTTTCTTTGCAGTTTTTGATGACTCCCGCTGTACTGGCGAAACAGAATGCAGCGTACATTAGCACAGGATAGAGTGTCCCAAAACAGAGCAGAGGAGAGTTAGTCCAATCTTCTTTTACAACACGATGATCTGTGTCTCTGACGTTTTTATTTGAGTCTCCTCTTCGAAGGTGAAGGGGGAAAAAAAACAAAAAAACATCCGATGTATTTGGTGTAACTATAACTGAATATCAGTGTGTCTGAAAATGTTTTCCTTTCTTATAGATTTTTTGAAACTTTTGGTTTCCTTGCTGTGAGTCCTGCCACATTGAGACAATTCATTTGTCCAGGCTCATGATATCTGCCTTTCAGGATCCCCTAATTAACACTGCATATCTGGTTTGTTTAATCTGAAGCCAAACAAAGTCAAGTTGCTGCAGGGGTTATAGTATGTGTGGGACTTTCTTTTTCTCTGATGCAGTTTGAACCTCTACAGATTGACTTGCACCTGGCAGAGGAACAGAAGTGATCATAAATCCCCCAAAACTGCTAATTTTCACAGGTTTCATTTTGTGTGTGTGTGTGTGTGTGTGTGTGTGTGTGTGTGTGTGTGTGTGTGTGTGTGTGTGTGTGTGTGTGTGTGTGTGTGTGTGTGTGTGTGTGTGTGTGTGTGTGTGTAAATCAACACTTTGTTTTTGTAACAATTAAATAAACCAGATTTGTTAATTAATGACCTTCAAGGCACCTGTGGGGTTTGTTTTTTTGTTTTTTGTTTTTTTTAACCTTTGGATGAACACATGCAACTTGCTTTGCCCTCGGGTCTGTGTGTTACAGTTAATTGGCTGCTCGCTGGGAATTTTGTGTAAACTTAAATAGAAAAGAGTTTTAATTGATTTTCTAAGAAGGACAAAATGTGTATTTACTGTGATAAACATTGGTTCTTTTAAGAAAACATATGTTTAATTGTGTTTTTGCCATAATGATTCAAGGGTGGGTGTTCATGAGTAAAACGTCCCACGAACAAATGGAACAAACTCATTTGATTTTGATCAATATTATTGTCCAACTATGGGTTTGTTTTACAAAACACTAAAGTTCTGCATACGTACGTATACATATGAAAAACAGAGTATTTGCTTATATTTGTGAATAAATGATATAATGTTAAGAGGGCTTTTGTTCTATGATACATGTCAGTAATTTAGGGGAAGCTGAAATGTTCTGCCGTAAAAAATGTGAGAAAGCTTGAGACTGAGATGCACATGACATTTAAGAGGAAATAATGAAACAATAACAATATATCTCACAATGGATGCAGAAAAGTTATCTCATAGGTAGGGGACAGAGATCTGTTGTTTCCTTCCAGCTCCCGGTCGTCTTGCTCCCTCAGCAGGTTGCACACCTGAGTGCAGTTGGTTGTCAGGTAGAGGAGAGGCAGGAGAAGAAACACACCTGGACTGTGTGAGGGTTTGGCTCGTAGCCTGTTTTACTTTCTTTTCCTTAGAAGATCTGCCTGTTGTTCACCATTACCAGCTGCAGGTAGCCGGTAATCCCATTTTCACTTTACGTTTTGCTCCTGATACTAGTTATGTTTTGGCAGGTATAGCACAGTTCTCTGACTCACTGCTGTGTTGGTTGGTTTGCAGTGAAATAATGCTTGGGTCTTATGTTAAATGTATATTTGATTGTATCATTAAGTTCTTTTACAGTAGTTACTTTGTCAGTCAGTGGGCATCACGGCTATATATAATGTACTTTATACTTTATAGAAAATTATCACAGACAAAATGTGTCACTTGTGATTTTTCTAGTAAATAAACAAATTATTTCAGAGTTGGAAATGTAAAGGCAAGGTTAACATCCGTAACGTTTATTTCTTTGCGAGGAGATAAACCATACATACCCTCAACTAAACAGCACATACAAACTGCCGGAGGACTTCCTCTTTCTATGTGTATTTCCCTAAACTCCCACTGACCCACAATGCCACTGTGAGAGATATTTCTCTTCCTCTCTCTATCTCGGGGTAATTGTGTGAATCGGGAGAGATTGCATTTAGCCCGACAGCTGAGTGGCGAGCTGGCAGGGTAACAAATGGCCTGATAACCAGCACTACTGTGATACCGCTCAACGCAGAAATAAGAACAAAAAAAAAAAAAAAAAATCATTACCTGCCTGTGACAGGCCCATCCTGCGATGTCACATGTGATAAAGAGATACATATTTCGGAGACACGGGCCAGGAAGGTGGGAAAGAAAAATGAAAGAATGGATGAGAATCACAATGATGACATAAGTAAAACAGTTGTGACAACATTTTTTGGAAATTGGTTTATTTCTTGCAGAGATTTTTTTTTTTTTTTTTTTTCCATTGGTTTAATGTTTTTTGGGGCAAAGAGCAGAGAGATGGTGGACGATAAAACCATGAATCAAGGAAGTTGTGTGGTGACATATATCTCTGTTTGTAATCAGTAAAAGTGAGAAACATCACCACAGTAAGATAGCACTGGATTTTTAAATGACATACTTCCTCTTTGCTTGATGTCCACTGATTGCACTTTAATGACAAGTTCAAGCACAGCGAGCAAATAAGCAAATATGTGGAAATTAGTTGTACCAGCAGCCGTAAAGTCTCCATAGAGTGTGCTAATGCAAGGTTTGGCTTGGAAACGGACATTACTTATTTAACTTGCATTCATGTGCGGTACAAAGGCAGTGCAGCGCAGTTATCAGGTTGATGTTTTTAGGAGTCGTCTGTTCCAGGACGGACTCATAACAACAAAGCGCAAGTGTGTTTGTGCTGCAGCCAACATTTTGTGTCAGACGAGAGCTGCTCTGTCAGCAGCTCAAGACTAATAACTAAAAACAACGAAAAATATGTTTCAAATTAAACATATTCTGAACTTGTAGTAACTATAACCTCCATTTGCTTTGTGAACTGTGGACAAAAGGGCCGTTTTTCTCTATAAATCTAAGTGTATGAGCTCAAGTACACCACAAAGGTCCAAGTTTACTTTTAAAATCAAGCTAAACCTATACATTACAGCTTTCATAATGGTTTTGCATGCAATTTCTCCATCTTGCACAAGTATACGTGTCCATAATACAGAGCATGTTCCTGAAGAAGTAAATAAAACATGATGAAAACATGTGTGTTAGAATTTTTGATGCTTCAGCAAACAATTCCTATCTCAGTGTTTAGCCTGCAAAAAAATGAGTCATAGTTTCAGAAAGTGTCCATAACTTACTATTGTTAGTTTAACAAATGGCAATGATAAAGCGCCAGGCTTTTTGTATTTGTTCCCCCTGTGCAATGAAACTATAAGTAGAAGAAAAAGAGACTTTGGTGTGTAAATAGTGTCGCGGGTGCTTGAGAATACGTGGTTGGTTATAGTTTCTCGATGTTGCAGCGAGGGCTGAGGTAAGCAGGTGTGCTTTACTGTAGATTGCATGTAGATTGCAAATGTACTTTTGGTCTGTTTTAACACTGCAGCAGGTGCTCTGGAAAAAAAAAAGGTGCTGAGTTTTGAATAATCTCTTGGCCCTAACCAGAGTTTGATGCAACAGGCTTACAGCGCATGCTGCCGCTCAATTTTTGGGGACGGTTTGCAAATATGTTTCCAAGATTAGATGTGTTTTCACAGCTTGTTTTCACTGCTCCCCAACGGCCAAGAAGATTGGTTCTTCCAGGTTTAACTAAAAATGAGCTGAAAGCACCACTGTGAAAAACTCTTCGGCTTCTTAAAAATGCTCTTCTGCTCCATCTTGCTCGCAGTGTTTTTGTGAGATGGATAAAATATGTTTTTTTGTTTGTTTTTTTTAAAGTAGAAATGGGTGAGAGAAGCCGGCATTGTACAGGAAACTGGATTTATCAGCTCTTATTCCCTTCGCTTCACCTCCTCCACCTCTGAGTCCTTCCAATATTATCAGAGGTTTCATCCTTTTGTTTCATCCACACCAGCATTGCTTCTTAGATTCACTTTTCTTTTTCCCCCATCTCTCTCACACAAGCAATCTGGTACACACACACGCACACAGTCACTCATACACACATGTTCTGACAACTATACATGCTGACATGATTACAGATACACATAACCCCATACATGACTCAAATTCATGCTTTTACACACGCACACGCACACACACACACACACACACACACACACACACACACACACACACACACACACACACACACACACACACTCAGAAGCGCCGTATATATGTATCCCTGAGGCAGTGTGCAGTAGCGTCAGTAGCTGCCTGATGTTTCATCAGCAGGACAGCACATTACTATTCTAACACACTACTGTTCAAATGTTATAATGTTTTGTCAATACTGCTAAATCAACTTTATTCGTCCCCAGAGGCCAAACAGTTTACAAACACACTTCCTATTATGAAGAAATGAAATGAACTTTGAATGAACCCATTACATGACGCTATCTTTTTATTCCTTTCTAATGTGTTTCAGAATGAGTGTCGGGCCTTTTGTCCATTTTGTGGTATTATCCGTATATTGTGTGTTTTATGACGAAATGTCGACGGCTAACTTGTGAGCGAGCCGTCTCTGTCAGGGCCGCTCAGTGTCACAGTACCACTTAATACGTTTTACAAAAGAAAGCAGGATGCTTAATCACCGATGTCCTCCCATCGTCAGCGCTTATGTTCAAAGTTGTTGCAGTTGAGAAATCTAAAAGGAAGAAAAGCATTTGCATAAACGAGGTGGAGTGAGCTCAGAGAAGGTGAACTGTAAAGGTGAATGCTGAGTGAAGACTTGGCTGTTTCTAATTCTGGGACGCAGGCAGTGAGCTTTGTCTCCAGGGTTTCCCCCCAGTGTTTGGAGAGTGTTATGTGAAAATGTCGCCGCTGTGGTGCGTTTTGTGTGGCAGTGACCTTTTATGGATCACAAGGATGCCGGAGCTCCGTTGCACAAAGGAGCGACACTGTGGAAAAGTGAATTATGTTGAGGTGTATGCATTATATTACAAAGTGTTCAGTATATAGGTCATTGTATCAGGAGAATACATGATGGTAATATCACCTGAAGGTGTGTTGTCTCTGTGCCAGCATCAGCTTCATGCCACACTTTAATCACTTACATCCTTTGATGGTTTGTTATCTTTTTTAAATTAAAGAACAACTTTCAAAAGGCTGCCAGAAAGCAGATCGGTTACTTGTCTTCACAAAACCTTCCTCTACTGCTCTCTTTCATTCTTTCGTGATCATTTATTTAAAGGATTATGACCTTAAATTAAATCAAATGGGAATAATTCATGTAGGCAGTTTAGTTATACTAACGATATTTTTAAGGGATTAGGTTTACCCATAAAGCTGAACAGAAACAAGAAAGGAGAACAGTATCTTTGTATTGGGAGGCCCTCCATCCATCCATCCATCCATCCATCCATCCATCCATCCATCATAGCCACTTTATCCAGACTCCAGGACAGGCTACATCCTGTACAGATTCGCGGTCAAAATACATGTCCATCACACAAGTCCTCGATGGCACAAAGCAAAAAAAAAAAAAAAAAAATGCAAATTCCAGGCATGAAAGTTGATCTTCAATCAGTGAAGTGGGAATGTTAACTATTGCACCATGATGCCAAATGTATGGGGAGATTTCTGCATGTTGCTTTGACTGTGATTGTTCTGATAACAAGAGTCCGTCCATCAATCGTCTATACCAGGGGTCTGCAACCTGCAGCTCTGGAGCCACGCATGGCTCTTCAGCTCCTCTACAGTGGCTCTCTGAAACTTTCACAAGATTCAATGTCAAATAAACATTTTCCTTTTATTTTTATTTTAAGTGCATACCAAAATATTTTTCAGAAATGTTCTCGGCTCCAGGCTGAAATCAGTTAAAGCTAAAATGGCCACAATTGTTAAAAACAGATAAACTAGCAAAAACAATAAAATAAAAGACAGGAAAATGTCTAAAATGGCAAAATCGCTAATAACAGTAAAAGTAATATGCTAATATACTGTAACTAAAACTGTTCTAACTCTTACGAAATGCACAGCAGCTCGAAATAACTAAAAAGACTGAAGTGCGAAAAATCCATGAATTCAATGGATTTTTAAATGCTTAGTTTTTTTTCTTCATTTCAAAGGATTTGCATGTTTTGCGGGTCCACTCAAATTTTATTTGAGAACTGTCTATACAAATGCATGCACACACAAAAGAACATGCAAACTGAATGGCCTCATGTCCAAACTTATTGAGAAGATGCAAGGTATGGCCAGGACAGAAAAAAAAAAAACCCCACAGAAATACACACATAATCCCATTGGTGACTGTTTTCAAGGTCTCAATTTGCAGCGACAGGAAACCCACACATGGTGAACATACAAACTCTCCACAGAACGGCTGCAAGCCCAGAGACAAAGGTGCTGACTACTTCCTTTACTATGTGGCATCCATGTAAATAAATATATGATTAAAAAAAAAACAAGAATAAAAATGCTTAAAATTGTATCAGAATACATCAGAAATGCATGTGTTTTAATTCATACTGCCAACAAATGATGCAACTCTTCTGACAATTGTTATAAAGAAGGAAGAATAAACAGATTAGAACTGAAAGACAAATCTCTCAGTCTCACCAGTATTACAATCAGGGATTTTGTACAAATTAATATGTAACATCAAACCCCAATGTTGGGTTTCAAATGCCGATAAACTAAAATATGTGTAATTCAGTAGACGCAGGATGGAGCAGCGGCTGATCTGTTGGGTCCGAGACAGAAATGCAAACTGCTGGATGGGTTGAGCGACTCATCTTGTATGACAAATGAACCAATTAAAAAAAGATGTCAGAAAATTTCCTGAGTGATGATGAGTGTACGTGGAACAAAAGAAATCCAGGATCTCTTCAAATATTTCTCCTCCGATGTCTCCCGATTTCACTTGGTTTTCAAAAAGTTATTTGTGGGTCTTGTTTCATGCGAATCTTGAGCTATTTTAAAATAGTGCTAATTATGAAATGACCATATGATCATCCATATGGCTCATTCTAATTGCAGGCTCTTCTCATCTGTCATTACACGCTGATAATAAGCTACAGTTTTTCTCTGTGTTTATACCTGTTCTCTTTCAGTCGGCCGCTCTCTGTGCTCGTACCTCAGAGTTAACAGGAGAAACTGAGAAACAAATAAAAATATCACCTGGACGTGTTCCACCGTCCTCCCTTTGTCTCACTCGTCATCTGTTTGCCAACTTCTCTTCTATTACTTTTCTCTTCATGCTTGTTTTTTTTTTGTTTTGTTTTTTTGAATGTTTACTCGTTTTCTTTCCTTCTGCTCCTTCCCTCTGAAGATGCATCCGGTTTTCTGCCAAGACATCCGTGTCCTCCATAACGTTGCTGCGTGTAAACGCCAGAAACCTGCAGAGATGAATTAAAAGTGCATCGTTTGCCAGTGGCCGTTGGTGTCAGGGCTAATGCCGCAGCGCAAACTGTGGCGTTGAGATCCTGTTGACACTAAGTTTGCTGGTTTATTGGCGGTGTTACCGAGACTGCAAATGGTAAAGATGGGACAAATCTTCATATTCTGTCTCCTTTATCTCTCTCAATAAGGAAGTCCTTATAATGTGCACAAATATCAATATGTGTTGTCGTGTGTGACACACTGTCAGGGGCGTCAACAGTGATCAGGTCGCTCTTTAAGGTGAGCTGATAGGTGGGAGTCAAACTATTATTATGGTCTATTAGAATATCTCAGTCATCATGAAAACAAACACATTCATAAACTAATATCATAATTTATTTTTTTAAAGCAACAACTGAGATGAACTAAGATCATGCAGAAAGTTAATTTAATTGTCATTTAGCACTGAAAATCCATTGCAGGTAGTCCAGTCCAGTTTTTCATTTGTGTCCATGTATTGCAACAAAGTAAATAAAAAGTAAAGCACACATGCATGGCATGATAAAACATGCACAGTATGCAATCTTTAAAAATGCAAGATGGAGGGCGAATACATCACGCTGAGCCTATATGCTGTGTAATGCACGATGGTAAAGTGCCATCAGTGCATATTACAAGTTCCTGTACCTGTGAGAAGCCACGTAGTATCTAATTAGGCACGGCTCCTCCCACCCTCTCCTGAATTCAGAAGGATAAAGGATTTAATCCTGACACTAACCACTGGAGCAGTGAGTAGGACAGCAAGAGACAGTATCTAACCAACTGTGGCAAAAGTAATTGTAATAGCGATATAATTCCTGTAATAGTAATCATCTGCTGGTGCGTCACCATAAGTAATTTCCTTACAGTAATACATTGCAATTTGTTATTCCCAACACTGGTAGTCATCATTTATCAATAGCAAAGCAGCATGACAGCACAGGGAGCACCAGCAACCTGTCCCCGGCTGTTTATTTGTGAAAGCTTGTGTAACTGTGGGTCTCCTCCCAACATGATAGGTACAAATGAGGTGGTGCACTTCTTTCTCTGTATTGTGAGGCTCCGCCCCTTTCGCACCAGCGTAGCGTCCGAGTGAGAATTAAAATGTGCTAATAAGCTTGGCGAAGATAAAACTCTTAGCAACGGGTCTAGAACAGGAGAAACATTTCATTTGGTTTTAATGGCATACAATGCATCTATTGCACCGTCCATCATTTTGAGCGAGACACTCGGATCGCATTACAATAATGTTAACAATACTCTTACAATGTGCTATTAATATCCACATCTTCTACAATACTTTATGAGCAGCGCTTGAAGTGCAGCCGCTCTGTTCGAGGAAAACAATAGGAATAAATGGTAGTTGGTGGCTGGGTGGGCAGTTGGTTTACACCACAGTATTACTATTAGCAGTAAAACAAAACGCGCGGCAATAAAACCTCCTCTATCTGCCTATTTATTTAAGCTCCGCAGGCAACGGTGAACTGTTGTCCTGTCAGCCACATCAACCAGTTGAAAAGTGTGTGTGTGTGTGTGTGTGTGTGTGTGTGTGTGTGTGTGTGTGTGTGTGTGTGTGTGTGTGTGTGTGTGTGTGTGTGTGTGTGTGTGTGTGTGTGTGTGTGTGTGTGTGTGCGTCTGCACGCACACATAATGATTGTTTGTAACCGCAGTCGACAGAACAGGAACTAATGCAGACCAGGGCCATAATAATTCTCTTCTACATACTCCCCTCCACAGGCATCGACTTTGTCCCTCTCTTTCTCTGTGCTGTCATTCTCCCCTCGCTCGCTCTGTCCCTCCCTCACTCCCCATCTGTCGCTCCCTCTCTCTTCCCTCCTCTTCCCCGCACTCAGTCGGTGAAGATGGATCACTCTGTGTCTGTCAGCAGTAGTATCACAGAATGAGAATGTATTGTCTGCTGTCTCAGATAATAAATGCTGCTATCTACGCCACTGTTCCCGGTCATAATAGATGGCCCATATCTACACAGCTACTGTTTATGAGATTATCACAGCCCTCTGCCGTCCCGCCAGCCCCCCAACAGGAGAGATGGAGAAATTACTTTATCGCTAGGGGGCCCAAAAGTTATCATTTGTGAGGAATTCGTCGAGTGGGAGCTCTGTGAATTGGCACTTACTGCCAATTGTACTGCGGCGTCACACGCACTGAGAGTGTGAGCACAGAAGCAGGAGAGGTTAAATTGTTCTGTGATTGCTCTTTTATGCTGCTTGAATCTGTGATGTGTTATTGAGAGAGGCCACCTGAAGGAAGGAGAAAGAGATTAGCATCAAACAAGACTCTCTCCTCCCGTCTTTACGGCACATCACCATTTATCATGTTTTATCTTGTTCTGATTTCTCCCAGCGTGTACTTAGTTCATGCAGGTAATCACATACAGCTCGCAATGCACAGCAGAAGCACTGCTGAGCGCCTTATTGAGATATTTGGAGCCGCTTCCAAATGGCTTTTCTGGCTGCTCATTCAAATCAGCGCAAGTCATGTGATAAATGAAGGTCTGGGCAGCAGAAAGAATCAGTCACAGTCGCTGCTCACTGTTGGACAAGGTTGCCGGTCATTAGAGAGGGTGCGTGCTCTCGTGTGTGCGTGTGTGTGTGTACGTGTATGTGCGTGACATTTATTGCTGCTGGTCACTGAGGGAGTCTGTTGACATTTGACCCCGGTCTTGACTGGACGGCCCCGGCCTGACCTTTGTGTCTGGCTCGGACTGCAGAACAGAGGGTCTCAAGCTGCTGACTGATGGTCCTGCTCTCCCCGCTTGGCTAAAAGCCTCGACCTGCCCTGGCCTGTCCGCGACAGGACAGAGCGGCGCCAGCCAACAGGAGCAGGTCAACTTCACCATCATGCTCAGACGCTGTGCGCCAGTGAAATCGGTGCTCAGCTGGACCGGTCAGTGCGGCGCAGTGCACACCGAAGTAGAACGGGGAAAATTACAAGGTGGATGAAGACCCACAAATAACCAGCGGGATGAATCAGCCTTTGCTTCCCCTGCTCACCACCTGTGTGGAAGAAAAAAAAACACACCTCCGGAGTATCTGTTTGGCTCATTTGCATCAGAGCGTAAATCACCAGTGTTCACTGCAACTTACCGGTGAGGTTTATCACATAACTTATTGTTCGGGTCATCTGTTGCTATTTGTTTGCTTTTTGAATACAATTTTTACTCTTTAGTGATGTAGTCTGAAGGTCCGTCCTTTAATCACCTTAAAGGAATCTTAAGGTTCCTATAAAGTTTTTGTTTACCTGAAATCTTGCAAAGTACCTTGAATCGCCATGTGTCTGAATGGTGCAATAAAAATGAGCTTGCCTTACCTCAAGGGCAGCCTCTGATACACAAAGAGTACCTCTGATGACTATTTTAAGCCGAAAGTGTAGAACTTATCTTCATTCATTTTACGTGACAATGATAATACTAATATTACAAATAAATCTGCATTCAGCCCTGTTTTCAAACCTGAACTTGCTCTGACTGATGCTTCATACTTTTCCCGTGCTCTGACCATTGGATCTAATTGGCCCGAGACCTGAACAAGGGCTTTAATTGGCTGTTGGCCCTGTCCGTATGAGCAGAAGGGTCCGCTGGCTCACAGCCGCGCCGCCTGCTCTGTTGCACATGGCTATTAATCTGAACTACTATCGAGTTCTCCCAAATTGCCTTTTTCACACAAACCCAAAATTGTCCAATTTAAGACAGATTTTGCGCATATTACTTGTGCAATTCATATTTTAATGACGTGACTAATTTCAGTCCAAAGCAAAACAGAAGAGCAAAGACCTCTGCTAATGAAGCTCGTGAGAAAACAGGCTGACGGACTCCGTTGTGATATTATTCCAGTTTACTAACAACATGGATAATGTGTGCGCACCCATTTGCAGCATACAGCTCTGCCTTATTTTTATTTTTTTCTTTCTTTAGGAGAGAAGCTGTGTCCGTGTCTGCCGCTAAAAGTCTGATTATTGCCAAAAGCTTAAAGTTACATTGAAGTTTAACTTGTAAAGGTCATCTGTGCTGCATCTGGCTTCCTGCCATGCAACTTCTAGAAGAAAGGGTCCTTATCTACTGTAGATAGCAAAGGCAGAGAGGGGGGTGGAAAAAATAAATAAATCAAAGTCTTGTTTTAAGTCTTATTCAATGTTTTGATGCACGCAAACTTGATCCAACTAAATTCAGATGATTCAAGCAAAGTTGTCACCGACAAGACTTCCATGACTTTTTATATGTTGCACAATTAAGGAAAATCAGTTTTTCAGAACTACATCAGTCACGCTATAAAAGTGTGTATCAATTAATTGTTGATCTGAAACATTATAGATCAGGTTTGTCCAAAGTCCATCCTCAGTATCCGATTTTATATTTTTAATGACCTCTGTCCTAAATGTTGTATTTTTGGCAAAGCAAAATAAGTGAATTTTCTTGGATGGTTGTCTAGCATTCGTAAACACATGGTATTATTCAAGTTTAATTATAATGTGTTCATCACACCAAAAAGTAAAACCGCAGACTCTGAATACATTGATGTATTGACTTTTTTACTTGTGTTTTTTTGTAAAATCTCTCCTGTGTCATTTGTGTATTGTACATCGATTGACCAAAACAATATGCATATATTATGTAGTAAGTACAAAAACATGTTGCAAACACTCATGCACCTGTGATTTACAACATGTAGTCTTTCTTAAAATGGGTGCAGTATTCTTATATATACTTTTGTTCATCAAGAATCCGACAGTTTAAGGTGAAATCTGTACAAAATTGTATTTTGTTCAAGCATGAAAATATCACAGCAACAATGTCCCTAAGTTCACTTATGAGCTCAGGGCATGTTCTCCCTTCCCATGGGTTCATCTGAAAGTAAAGTTTTTCTTCATTTTTAACTCCCTTCTCCTCCAGTTGAATGTACTGCAGTATAAGTTCATGTGCAGCTTTTCAAACCAGTGTGCTAGCAGCAACATATGACGTCTCCAGATGGGTCCGTCATATGCAGAGTGGAAACATTCAGCAAGTTTAAGTAGCGGGGGCACTTCATCACGTCTTTGTGTCATGTCTTCACATGGTTCACTGGCGGGAGGCTGCTGGCTTCAGACAAACTGCTGCCTTTCACTGAGCTTCTTTATTACTGGGACATAAAGGAGTCGGTTGAGTTTTGTTGGAAGTTGTATCCGTGTTGTTGATTTGTTGTGTTGCGTCATTTGATATCAAGGTTGTATCACACGCGATGACTCCAGTCTCGAAAGAAATTAGTTTTTTCCTGTCCCCACGCCGAGTCATCTTCATTTCTTCTCTGCTTGAACAGTCTAGAAAAGGTCAAAGTTTTCCATTCTGAGGATGATTCAGGATTTCCTAAAGCCTTTAAGCTCGCCGTCTGAAGAAGAAACCCTGTGCTGATCCCATCTTCAGAAACGTGGGTCCTCAGTCGCTCATCTCCTGCCTCCAAGTGGAAAAAAAAAATGTTTAAAAAAAAAAGAGAGAGAGAGAGCCTCGATTTGTAGACCTTGACAAATGTCAGGCCACACCAGGTTCAAGGCTGACAGTTGTACGCTGTCATCTGCTCTATGTGTTTGTTTACATTGGAGGGAAGACAACAATGAATCTGCACCACATGCTCTGACACACGGTCAGTCAGCTCGGCTCAGCCCGCGCATGTTTTGACTGCGTGTGTAGTAATCAGCTGTGTCTGAGGGGAACATCCATCTAGTTGTCACACCATATTCCTTAGGGAGAGACTCTGGGACTCGACACACACACACGCGCACACACACACACACACACACACACACACACACACACACACACACACACACACACACACACACACACACCTTATCTCTGTCTGGCAGACCATTGGTTACTCATTAGATACAGGGGGTAAAGGGACAGGCTGCAGACAAAGAGCAGCTATGCTAATACTCTTTGATTTTTGTCTCCCCTCTCTTTTTCTGAGCAGTTGTAAAATCTATTCTTTCTTTTTATTTTTTCTAATCTGTATCACTTTCTGGTTTTTACGTTCAGGAAGTTAAGGGACAGAAACTTAGCGTAACAGACGAAATATATATTTTGCTTATAAACTCGTACATTGTCTCCAACTGCTGACTGAAGATCTGATGCCACTTTTTGAATAAGTTTATATATTAAAACATTGGCTTCTTGTCTCTTGTTCTCACTGAGGCAATCCACACGCCTTTAACATGTCTTAGTTTGAAAACGTGATACCGTACCTCCACCAGTTCATTGTGGATGAGGATGTGTTTTTTGGCCTTTGATGGTGCTGAATTAATAAACCAAAACAAATGCTATTATAGGGAAAAGTTAAGAGTTCAGTGTGATTAACTTCAGGATAATCACATAAAAAATTATTTCTCATGCAACATGCTTACGTTACCATTGAAAGCAACTTGCTCAAGGACACTTCAACAGTCAGGTCAGTTTTGTTTTTATGTTGAAAAGCATCTGATAAGGTATGTGTGCATTAATGTTGGCAAAGATTAATTTCATTACACAGATACTTTGGGAGAGCGTGTCGACATCGACACGACACATTTCAGGGTGAGTTGAAGCTGTAGGCAGATTCATTTGACAGAATGAGCGGCTGCTCTGTTGAAAAACAAGATGTTAGTAGTACAAGCATCTATTGTTGCATTTGACTGACAAGATCATTTAGTTTACAGCTCAAAACATGTTTGATTTGGAGCATGCGGTCCACTTTAACTTTAACGTCACATCATTGTGTACTGTAAGTCTGCTGTAAGTCAATGAGTGTGCAGATGGATTATCCTATTTTAAATTTAATAATATATTGATACCAGAGTCCATACTAAAGGAACACTCTTTCTCATGTAAATGAAATGCAGACCGGATGGCCACCACATTAAAACACGTGATCGTTACTCAACCACGCACCTACCCACCTACCCGACACCTTCATATAAGTATTATAGCGTCCCTGTTTACAATGGATTAGGATTAGAATTGACAGTGCAACATGATCTAAACATTGAATACAAGGAAGTAATGTATGAGATAAACTCTAGGGCCATAACAGTAACATCATATAGATTAAGATAATAATACATGTCTTCTAAATAGTGGAGCAGTCTGCAGCTAAATGTATCTCTGAGACAGTTTACAAACATGCACACAATGAATCTGAACCGTTATTCAACGAATTAAATAAACAGCGTAGACCATTTTAATCTGATTTATTCTCTTTACATTTTTTACATTTGTACAAGTGAACATCTGTAGATCATTTTAGTATCCCTCACTTTGGCCTTTCAGTGTGCTGTGAAGGTCACAGAACAAACTGGAAAGTCAAAAGAACAAGTATGTGTTCACACAAACCTTTAAATTATCAAGCTGTTCCTTGAAAACACATAATAGGCTCACGCTGGATCTGCCGTCTTTGTTGCTCCATGTTGCTAAAAGGCTTCAATGAGAGACTTACTGTTTTATTACTGTTATTATGTAATTTTTATTGTGTTTAAATGAGTGGATTGCTCCAGCAGAGTCAGTGATATAATTGAGGGGCTGCAGGGGGTCAAACACAATGGCAGGGCACACATTGGCTGTCTGCTCTCCACTATATACACACACACACACACACACACACACACACACACACACATACACACACACACCACCCCATGCGGAGCTATAAGGAGGTTTGGTGAATGGATTGGTCGGATTAACGACTAAACAATAGTGTGGAGAAGCTACACAGACGCATTCACACGTTAGCATGAACACAAATACTCACAAACCCAGCAGTAGCCACATACAATAACAGCAATATGTGTGTGTGTGTGTGTGTGTGTGTGTGTGTGTGTGTGTGTGTGTGTGTGTGTGTGTGTGTGTGTGTGTGTGTGTGTGTGTGTGTGTGTGTGTGTGTGTGTGTGTGTGTGTGTGTGTGTGTGTGTGTGTGTGTGTGTTACTTTTCATGTATTTGATGAATGATGAAAGAACCTCGATCTCACACTCACATACACTGTATTTATTACCCGCTATCAATAATCAGTGGTATAAGGAGCCACATGTGTACGTCTTTATGCCTCGGTGGAAATCTATACACTGAACATGACGATCTACTGAACTGGGCTTCATGTGGCTGCAGTCGTCACTTTGAAGCATCTTCGTCGTCGTGGAGCGAAGGCCTCACTTTCAGGCATCTAAAACATCCCAGCTGCAGCTCATTCTCCCACAACTACCCCCAAAAGAAGTCATTGGATTACTGTAATAAAATTACCGAGTGTGTTCACAGAGAAAAGCATACAAGGGAACCCTGGCCTCCAGGCTGCAGCTGGCTGCACATACTGGGGTTTCTCTTGGCCCCCTGAAAGATGCTCTTTCAAACATAAATCACACTTTCAAGCAATGATGAATTCTGAAGAGTTTCCCTGATCAAGGTTATTGTCCTCAAGTGTGCATGCTGCCTCCGACTGCATCGCTCTATATGCTAAGCCCTCCCTTGCCTTGGGACTTCACTAAATTAAAGGCATGCAGGCATCTCTTTCAAGACCTCGGGTCTCTGTGAACAAACTTCCATTGTGTGTGCATCTCCGGTGAATGTAAATTTTCTTTTTTTCATGTTCTCTTGCATCCTGCAAGATAGCCTCTTTGTTTGTCTCCCAGGCTTCTGTTGAGGACGTTTAGTCTCAGACAATAAAGTCAGAGATTTGACATTTTGGAACAAGGATCTCAAGCTGTTTTTCTCCTGCCCTGAAACCCATAGAAGAATCGCCAAAACTGATCATAGCCCCCCCCCCCCCCCCATCCCCCAATTTATCGCAAGTCATTGCCATTTTGTCCATGTATTTCCATCTAAACATACTAATGTCCACTAACTCCATTGCACCTACTACATCTTAAAAATAAGATTGCTTGAGGTCAGTTTTCATTGACACCTGAAGTAACACATATTCCTGTTTTCTCCCTCTGAACCAACATGTCATTAAATCTGAATTCACCAGCCCAGCTGTGCAGCACTAATGTTATCAATCTCACACTGAGTAAATATGTATGTCAGGTTCTGTGTGTTTGTTGCTGCATGATTAGCGGCGCCACAAATAAATGGTTACATTTGGCTGAAAACATTTGTGGCTATGGCAAAACCTTCTCCACTGCTTTGATAGTAAATGCATTCATCTTTTTGTACTTAAAATTAGCTTTTAGCCTAATCATTTTTAATCATTTGAATGTATTGAATGATTTAGTCCAAAGTTCACAATAATGTGGCTGCTTAAAATGTCATTGTTCCAAACCATTAATTATAAGACCCTCAGTTACAAAGCTTCATGTGTATGTCATTCCTTGAGCCTAAATTCTACATTTGTTCCTGAACATATCAAGCAAAGGCCAAAGACGTATTTGCTGTGACTCGTCTCCTCTTTTCGTAGCAACGGTATTTACATACAAACAGAAACGCCTTCACACTCAGCTCAGAGAGCATGTAACAGAGACGAGAACTCAGGTGTGAGATGTAGATTGTGGTAATGACTAGTAATGAACACATAAATCTGACTGTGTGCACATGTCTGCGTGCGTGCGTGCGTGCGTGCGTGCGTGCGTGCGTGCGTGCGTGCGTGCGTGCGTGTGTGTGTGTGTAGCAGCTTGAGGGGGATGTTAGAAAATGACTGTGTGTCTTCAGTGGACCCCCTCTGTGCTGCAACATGGTCTTGCACACACTTCAATACTCCAGATGGTGTAGGTGACACACACACACACACACACACACACACACACACACACACACACACACACACACACACACTGCAAGACAGACATATAGTAAGTAGCGGAGATGTAAATGATTACAGTTTGGTGACAGGATTTGATTAATTACTCCTGATGCTGGGTGAGTGTGTGTTGATGTTCAGCAAAATGCATAATGATCTGCTTTATATGAAAAGACTCACATACTTCTGCTCTTATGCAAATATTAAGGACACAAACCTTGCCAAAGAGCTGCTGTGAAGATGTTTCGGTGCATTAGGTGTACTTTATGACACCGGCTCATTATATCTCCCGAGCAATGAGTGCGAAATGAAGAAACGGAGAAGCAGAACATAATGTAAATACAGTCACATTGGAAGGTGATTAAAAAGGAAGAGGAAGACAAAGTAGAAAAGAGACGAAAGAGACTCGCTACTTTTGAATATCGTACTGAGAAGGAAAGGTTTTTAGTAAGTCTGTTAAATAAATAGGTCAACATTTGGGAAAATATACCTAAGAGTTAGATATCATTCTCTCTCTCTCTCTCTCTGCGGGTTGGAATTGGAGCCAGGAACCAATTAGGCAAGTTATTGGCATGAAGCAGGAGGAAACCACTAGAATGACTCTCTCCAAAGTTCAAAAATCCTCTGCCGAGTAATGATGTGACTTTCTTTGTTTGATCTGAGCACAAACCGCCGTGCAATAATAACTCTGGTCAATTCAACTATTTGTTGATGAACATCAGTTTGTTTACCAGCACAGAACTTTCTAAATATTTGAGAGTATCACCATGACAATATAGTTCAAGGAAGTCAAGGAAAACTTCCACAAAAAAAAAACATTCATTTAGTGAGCTCTACAGATATGACCTGGGTGATCTAGGTGTTGTGGGTCCTTACTTCTCAGTTTATACTATGATTTTAAGCACTGCTTGGCTCTAGAATCATCCTCACTCATCTCGCTTTTTGAAATGTAACCAGTATAGTGATGCCATCATGGATAAGTACCCCCCCCCCCCCCCTCCACAAAAAAACCCCCAAAAATTAAATAAAAAATTAACCCAAACATAGTAAAACTGCAAGCTTTTCTTTGAGAAAAGGCTATGTTTTGGAGAGATCTACATCATTCAGTAGAGCAACCATTTTATTGAAAATGCACAAATAAATTATTTTCAATTTTATTTTTGCTCAAACGGTCATAAGTTACATTTCTCTTTCTCGCTGCTTCAGTAAAATAGACTTATGACCACAGGGAAACCACAGAGACAGACAACACATAAAGTCAAACCTCCAGTATATGTGGAGTGGAATGGCTATGAGGCCTGGCCCAAACTCAAATCCACAATATTGTCACTATAAGGCCGGGGTGCTAATCACTTCCCCTCCGTGCCGTACAGCTAATGTGCTTCAATATAGACTGGAAATTGGACCTCCTGACCTTCATTTGATCCCTTTCTTGGTTGAGACGTGTGATCATGAGCTTGTTTGTGTCCTTTCTGTCTGACAGCAACATTAAATCGACACTGCTGTTATTGTCATGTGAACACTGTAAACTAGGAGACAGGACCTTCTCCCAGTTATCAGCTGCATGAACAAAGCATAATTCCCTAAGTTAGGTATTGGCCATGAGAATAAATCCTGAGCAAAATTCATTTTATCTTTAGTGTTTGTCTTTACTAAAGTCAAGCTTCAATAAATCTGTTCTGGGAGAACAGACACAGATGACTGTGTCATTTCTGACATAATACGTACTGTATGTTATCATATCATATGTGACACAAGAGTCACCTTGTTGCTGTGCACTGACGTTAACTACCGCATCTCCAGATCCATCAGTTAATCAAAATGAATGACTCAACCGAATTCGCATCCGCAATGATATCATATGCAAGCATAGCAACTTATAGTATTTGGCACTGAGGTAGCTGTTGCCAGAAGTTGTCAAATAGATAAACAGTTTCCAGTGTGAAGTGTTCACGGCAGAGGCCGGTTCTCTCTCCATCTCTATTTTCTCTCCTCTTGAATAATTTAATGTTCTTCACAGCGACAAGGTCATGGGTTCAAGTCTGCTTCAGGCCGACGGAATTTCCTGCGTGGAGTTTGCATGTTTTCTCTGAGGTGCGTCTGTTTCACAGCTGGTTTGTTAATATGTTGTTACCAGTAACCTGCTCATTTAGAACTGGGTTCAGACCGAGGCGCTGTGACTGGCAATGTTTCAGATTTCCCCACAAATAAGTAAAACTATAACAATTCTTCAGTCAAACTCAGAAAGTTATTATTATATAGGGACACCTTGTTGGCCAGCCAGTATTTCATTCACTAATTAATATATAGTGTTGTTTTTAAAGGCTCATACATAACATTGTTTGCTGCTCTGTGGATGTAGTGAATGTTTTATATATGCAGTAGTTGATCTTTTTTTTTTAACTAAACATTCCTTATTGTGAGTAAAGGTTTTTAAAATTGTTAAAGGAAACTATCAGTACACCTTGCTTGAGTTTTATCAATCAACCAAACGACCCATGGTTCAATAGTTCCTTTTTATTTCCACTTGGCAGAATTAGCCGTCACTCCTAACTATCTGTGGCCAATGAGCTTCAAACGTAAGAACTTCTTTCCACACTGTGCCCCGAGACTGATGGATTGAAAATGTCACCGTATCCCATTTAACAAGGTAGATACAATCAAATTGTGCTCTTCTTGCCTGACAGACCAGACATTTGGGATTTCTGAGGATTACATGAAAGGTCTGCTGTGCAAAATATGAACCCAAATCAAGTCACTCCAAAAACTTCAAGGAGAAGTCTCCACAACTCGCTCTCTTGGAAATCCGGCAAATGTGCACAAAGACAGAATTTCTGTGCCCTTTATTTGTTGGAGTGAGTAAATGGGTCCCTTCAGACCGAGCTGTGTGACCATTGAGACAATGGGGTATTTTACAACTCCCTCCAGCCATTTAGACAGCAATTTCTAAAGCAGTTGCAGCCACTTTAACCGGGGTCCCACATGGTGCTGTGGGCGGATATGGATAGACAGGGCAATTACAATGGATTTATCATACACACACACACTCACCCACACACACATGAACACACATAGTTACATGCACTTTTAATAGCACTGTGATTCCAAGCACCTTGGGAGGTGACCGCGAGACACATGCACGACTGCCCTTTGCCTCAGCTGTAAGCCATCCCATGTCATCTAATGCGATAATCTATGGCATCATTAAGAGCAGTAATTAACATATGTTATCCATGAACATCTGATCCCAAAAATTACCAATCAGTACGTCTCTCTCTGTCTCTCTCTTCTTCTCTTTGTGTCTCCCTCCTTCCATGTGTGAGTCTCCTCCTAATCATATCAGAGTATAAGGCTTTAGCATCAACAACATCAGCGGCTCAACACCTCCACAGGAATATACAGTCTAATCTCAAAAATTCATAAATCCTATTTCTACTGGAGGAAAATCTGAGATTGAGTGGTACGCCACTTAAAACAGTGTGGCTAAAGATAGTACAGTTGCTGGCAGGACCTTTCTCGGTGTGTATCTGTGGGTGGTTTAGAAGCTCCTTTGAACCCCTGCTGTTATTCTGTAAAGAACCGAACAGCCTGCAGCCCGATAATGACTCTGCTGAATAGCTGCATGATTATACCTCTTTCTGTGAAGTGTTTGTCTTTTCCCCCCTTCTGTATTTTATCTCCATCTCCCCCATTTTTTTGTCTCGCATTCCATCTTGTATTATTTTCTCCTCTCTTCGGTTGCTTCTGCCTCATTTTTATTGTCTCCTCTCCCACCTCTCTTCTTCCCCATTGACCTCGCTCGAGTTCACTTCCCCGCAAACTTCACCAGTTGTTTCCATGTTTGTGGTATTTATCTGCTTTTCTCCAGCATTGTAATACACATGGGTGTTTGGGGGAAAAAACAAGAGGAGTGTTATTTATCGTTTGTCCAAATTGTTATCTGTATTATGATAAGACCCTCTCGAGGCCGAGGATATAAATTATAGCTGTTCGGAACACAGAATGGAGTAGTGAGTTTGCTAAAGAGCTATAAAACCAGAGACTTGATGCACATTATGAAACAAAAACAGGAACACTCTTTGGTACCAGTTAATGTAAAAACACGGATGCCGTTTTAAACTCATGGTTTAGGCTTGTGCAGTCTTTGAATTGTTTGCCTATTCACTCGGCTTGTGCTTCGTTCGGTTTAGTTTTGTTTTGTTTTTTGTACTATAAATGCAAAGGCGATGACGTGGTCACAGTCGTGATGCAGTGTTGTCGTATCTTGGTGTTTTTGTAATCAGACTTCACCAAAGCTCTCAGTGGGGCCATCAAGTTAATGTGCAACTTTCTCGATTCTCTTCTGATGTTGCATTTGACCTTCCTGTGGCGTATGAAAAAAATGGCACAGCCTGTGTGTGTTTGTGTGTGTGTGTGCGTGCGTGCGTGCGTGCGTGCGTGCGTGCGTGCGTGCGTGCGTGCGTGCGTGCGTGCGTGTGTGTGTTGATAGCTGTAACTAATGCATACTGCTACACACTTTGTTAAACCCCTGCCCTGGAACAACCTCCGTCTTCCCTCCTTCAGTGTCTTCAATAACCTTCTGTTGTCTTTCCATACATTATCCATGATCTGGTAATGATACCTACACACATACTGGCACATGGGCCAACATATTGTACCAGTATCAGGACACACACACACACACACACGCACGCAAAACAGACAACACACCCACAGTCAAAGGCCTGATGTACGCAGCGAACACTCACGCACAAACATTCATCATGCATGCTATGGTATTACAATAACTTAATGCTAATCTTACAGCATCGCATTATTAGCTTTTAATGTATTCCGGGACACTATTAGCTGTGAACACTAATGCTAGGGCACTATTAATGCTTAATGCTAATGCAGTAACAGTGAGAGTCCTGAGCCTGCCCGCCCATCGAGGATTATGTGGAGCTTTATAATCCCTTGTTAGCTAGTAGCGGAGGCATACATCACACCACCAAGGTAATCTGAGTGCTGTGTGACAGCTATACACCTCGCCTTGTCCTCATCTACTCCCATAATCTACTCCTTCTGGGGGAGTTGCTCTATCAGCTGCTTTTGGTGATGATGTGCACACACACCACACTTGTTGAGAAACGAGAGTTCGCTCTTCCAGTAAAAAAAAAAGAATGACACACACAAACAAAATTGCAATACGAACTTTCAAGTGTATATGTTGGTATTAGCCGTTATCTACTTGCCAGAGGGGAGCCATTGTAGGCACAATACCCATTCCGAGTCATATTGTATAGCTTTCAAATTCCTGCAGTCTGTTAACGCCTTTGAAAATGGAAGCTCAGACGGTGTTTCTGTAAGTCGGTGGATGGATGTCTGCTGCCGACGTTCTCTCACAGTTCTGAGCCTTTGACATTTTTAGGTCAAATCTTGTGTTTCCAATTAAAACAGCAGGGGATCTTTCTCTCTTGAGCTGTAAGAGCCGACATTACTCCAGTTTTCCAAGGGATCAATGTTAAATGACGACTATTTGGTCTAATCTGTAACAAATGTGTTAGCCAGCATTGATCACGTTCACCTCAACAAGTACCTATGAACAATGGACACTGTCTGATGTAGTCTTTTATTTGACCTTTGCTTATGTGGAAACAATACAAAAAATAATAATATATTGATGGAATTTGGATTTTTGGGGTGTATCTGGTGCGATATCAATGAGATGATAATACTTATCATGTCAGATTTGATCAATACTTTCTATTTCACAGTATTCAGATTGTCTAAATAAAACATTCCAGTTAGTAAATAAAGATTAAATCTTAGATTTAGTCCTCTCATATAACGCCACTGAAATCAGAGACATAGTAACAATACCCTGGATAAGTTGTATCACATTTGTGCTGGTAAATGTGGAATATGACTCAGCTTTTGTGACAAAGCTGCCCTGATTTTATGTTTCTTTGTGGCTAATCAGATCCAAATCTTGTAATTATGTTCAATGGAGAATGAGAGGAGTGATCTATTAAGAGAGGAAGAGTATTTGTGATTGGTTACAATCAATTCTGACAAGGTTATAAGCTACTGTGGCTTTCAGTAATGGATATTTTCCAGCTTAGCTAAAAGGACATATGCCGACTCATATAAATCAAGTCACAACAGTCAAAATTCACTTCACTCAGTGAACTTTCATTTCATCAAAGTGTCCACCAATCCACAAACAATGATGCTGATGATGAAGTTTCTCCAGGCAGCATTTCTTGCATCAACAGTCATTACAAGAACAAGGAGAGAGCTCCCATGTTATTTGATCTATTTCAGGAAAGTTTGCTTTATTGTCTTCAATCTGAATATATTTCCTCAGACAGTGTTTCTTTTGAACAAAGTCTCAGCAAACTTGACAGGCAAAGCTTCGTCTCTGCTGCAGGAAATTAACACGTTTGTCCTTTCCCTGTACAAACCTGTTCCTGTCAGGGCTACGGCGCGTCTTCATCTCATCCCATCTCTCAGGCTGCACAGAGCAGAAGCAGGGTACGGTCAGGTCATCAGGACCGTCCATCATGTGGATGTACAGTACAAACCGGGGCCATGTCAGTTCACTTGTGGCAAAGACAAACTTGAGATAAATATTTGCTCTTATAGCCTTCTGCTCCTGAACGGTGTTTGGTTCAACATCTCTCCTGATCTCACCTGCTGGGCTGACCTTGCTGTATTGTGACTGCTATATTAACTAACTGTGAAGAATGTCGGACAAACAGCCCGGCGATGTATCTCGACGGCCATATGGTAAGGTGAGCAACATACATACTTAGTAATGCCCTTTTTTTCTCTTTTTCTTATCGGGCTTTGATAAGAAAACAGAGGATGGGAAGCTTAGAGGCTTGATAGGAGGGGACAAAGCAGGGGAGGGGAGGGCAGCGGAGGAGAGGAAAAGGAGGGGGCAAGGAAAGGCAACAGAGGGGAGAGAAAAGAGGTGAAAGAGGGGCGATAGGGATGAGAGGAGGAGCAGGAGGCAAAAAGAGGGAATGGGGGGGCAGCAGAGGAGTGGGGAGATAATGTACTGTAGGCTGATTAATGTCAAAGGCGCTGAGTCCTGAATACTTATGAAGCAGATGTCAATGGAGCTTTACCCTGCAAGGTTACGCAGAGGGAGGGGTGAGATGGCGTTTTGCAGTGTGTGGGGGGGGGTCCAACTCTGTGGCAGGAGATGGGGATGAGGAAATGAAGGTGAGAATGAAACAGAGGTAAGAGTTGAAAAAGAAAAGAGAAACAAACAAAGCGGGGATTGTGACAAGCACGGAGGTGATAGAGGCCACGTCTATAATTTGAAAATGCCACTCCAAAGTTTTCCCCAATGAAGCTCTTTTAGGGGTTTTTTTTCTCTCTCTGCTCAAAGAAAAACTCTTCCTCCTTCTGCCATGTGCAGACCACTTAAGCCGGCACCCGTACAGGAACTGAATGCAGGCAGCTTCTTGCCGTTTTTGAAGCTTTTTGTTTGCTGTTTACAGAACATAAAGATCAAACCGTGGCTGACAGCTGGTTCGGAGATGAAGCGGGGCCATTAGTCACATGCTAACAACAACATTGATGCATCAGCGTTTTGGAAAAACTTGCGTCGCCGCCTGAACTAAATAAGCACCGAAAGCGAGTGATCCAAGATGTGTGTACTGTACACACTGTGCGTTTCGTATCTGGGACGATGATGAAGAAGCCCGAGAAGAAAGAAACCTGTGGGCAGAGTCTGTGAGTTGTGTTTGTGTGGCCGGAACAAGGAGCCGCACATGTCTGGACGCCACAAGGTGAACATTCATCTGAGCTGAGTGTATTCAGCACCAAAAGGGCAGCACACAGTGCAGCTGTAGCGCCTAATGTATTCAGCTTTTAATGCTGTCATACACAAGCCAGCAGGAAAAAAAACAAAGAGAGAGAGAGAGAGATAGCTCCACTCCTGATCTCAGTGTGTGCCTCGACAACAAGAGACCTTTACAGTCCATCTCATATTGATGACAGAGCAACGGCCTCTCACCTATGACCTTTAGCAGTGACCTTGACCTCTTGGGGATGGTTGTAATGATACTGGGATACATCTAATGACCCCTGGGTGGGAGGGAGGTCATTGAAGAAAGGTCAAGGCCAAAGGTCACACGTCTTGGGTGACCTCAGGAAAGGAGCGGCGCCGGCTGATTAACTGACCGGACAGTGAATCCTGGGGAGAGGAAGTGTGGCGGGTACGGTCTGCTCACGAAGATTACAAATCAGAGCTATTCAGAGAGTTTTTCAAAAGAGCCTCTCTGTGTGAAACATGAGCCAGAAAGTAGAGAAGCAGAGGGGGAGGGAAACGGCAATGGCAGCATCTCCTCTACGGGATTAAATGTATCTCTTTTTTACCGTTTCTGACATTATTTTCCTGGAAACCTGAGAGCAGCGTGAAGGATATTACTCTGCAGATGAAAACCTAAAGAATGGATGTTTATTCATCCTGTGACTTGCCTTGAGTGTTTCCTTTGTCAACAGATATGCAAGATAATGATTTGTGTGATAGCAAATTAAGTGCTAGAACCTGACACAGCTGTTATGTCACATCAATGCAATCGATGTGTTTTCAAATCTTTTGACGGCGTCTACAAGTAGCCAATTATTAACGAATCCAAAAACTACACCTCAGCACTTTGTCACTCTCTGTCACATACACATGCATTAGCTGGATTTAACTTGCTGGGTCCATTGGAAGAGAGATGTTTAAAAAGGCATCATTGAAAACCTTGGTCACAAGCTGTCTGGAAGTCATCCTCACGGTGCAAACAAAAACCCCTGAAACTATGCTACTTATGTGAACTTGTGTTTATCTGTTCTGCTTCTTTTATGTTTACGAAGGATTGTTAATCTGCTCATAGTCTTGTTGATTTGGAAGAAGACGCATAAAAAAAAAATAACATGATACTGCCATCATTGTTGCTGCGGTTGGTGTTTTCACCTTACATGAATATGACCCGAGTCTGAATCTCGACTGGGAACCTTCTGTGTTCAATTCTCCCTGCGTCTCTATGACTTTTTGTCTCTTCAAATCCTTCAAATCCTTCCCATAATCCAAAGACATGCTTGAAAGGTAAACTGGTGACTCTGAAGTGCCTGCAGGTGTGAATGAGGATGATTGTCTGTCTCGTTGTGCTGGTCCTGTGATGGACTAGTGCCCTGTCCTACGTGTGCCATGCCATTTATTGTCAACTGAGATCGGCTGGAGCTCCCCTGCGACCCTTGTCCGGATAAAGTCTGTGTAGAAAATGGATGGACATCCACCAGAAGGATGAAGACAAAGCTTTGTTGGTCTAGCATGGATGCTTTCTGAACCTCCAGTCGAGGTAAACTTACATTAACATTCACACAAACCGTCTATTTTTTTTTTTTTTTTTACCCTTTATTGTGTATTGTTTTGAGAATATGGATTACAACACTTGTGATTTTGAAAAGTTGATAGAGAGTTCAATGCAGAAAATACCAACATAAACACTTCTGGGACACTGTGAACCAACGCTTAATGGAGATAACTGTTGAACAGATGAAAGGATATTAAAAGTTGGTCATGTCTATTTAGTTGAGTCAATAATGAACCAATAAGTTACATTGAGAGTAGATGTAGATGTACAGTGAGTTTGACGGTGCAGCCACAGGTGTGACTGACGTGAGCCTCCTCCCATTGTTTGATCAGATTCATGGGTAAAGTGTGGCGCCGCTGACATTACTATTCCTCTCTCATCTCCTGCTTCCTCTTCTCTTTCGTATCTCTCCTCTACTGTCCTCTCCTCCACTCCTATAATCTCTCTCACTATTAGTAGTCTATTTACAGCATATTCAGTCTGGAGTCTGCCAACACTTACTGCTCTCCAGAGCTTTATCTAGCCACTGATAAACTATACCCACACACACACACACACACACACACACACACACACACACACACACACATTTACATACTGGCACATGCATGTGCCCGATTTCATGAAGTGATTTTATGGAGTGTGTGAGTGCTTGTCTGCAAGCATGCATCTTGTTGATACTCCTGTTTGTATAAAAACATGTTGGTGAACTCGCACAGCTGGACGGAGCCCAGGAAGTCTTAGTTTCTGAGTGCTGTGGTTCGGGATATGCATGTACACGTGTGTTTATGTGCATCCCTCTTTTTTTTGTTGCGTGTGTCCGTGCTCGTGTGTATATGTTATCAGCAGTGTCCCAGTGTGCTCGCCGAGGGCCAGTCTATTTAGTGTTCATAACAAAGCCTTTTACTGAGGCTGCAATCAGGATTAAACCCTTATCAGCACACACAGACCACAGGACACAGCCAGGCTGCGCGCACGTTTGTGTGTGTGTGTGTGTGTGTGTGTGTGTGTGTGTGTGTGTGTGTGTGTGTGTGTGTGTGTGTGTGTGTGTGTGTGTGTGTGTGTGTGTGTGTGTGTGTGTGTGTGTGTGTGTGTGTGTGTGTGTGTGTGTGTGTTCGAGAGGGTAAAGGGGATTATTTGCACATTTGTATTGTATACCGTGTTAGTTGTATGTGTGTGTACCTCTGTTCATGCATGCGCATAAAGTATATATGGACCGTAGAAGCTCATGGGGCAGTGTGTCCTTGTGTGTGCACACTCTTTATCTTTTGTGTTTCTGTGCATGCAAGTAGGTGTGTGTGTCTGTGTGTGTCGGTACACTCAAGTGTTGCAATAAATATGAAACTCTGAGACTGCATTAAATCCAGATTCAAAGAGCTGGCATCCCCCCTGTGGATTTGATAATTATCACGGTGTGTGCGTGTGTGTGTGTGTGTGTGTGTGTGTGTGTGTGTGTGTGTGTGTGTGTGTGTGTGTGTGTGTGTGTGTGTGTGTGTGTGTGTGTGTGTGTGTGTGTGTGTGTGTGTGTGTGTGTGTGTTAGAAAGACAAAGACAAACCAATCTTACTGAGATTCAGCCAATAACATCACAAGGTGGAGGCAAACGTAGAGAAGTGAATGAAGATATAAAGATAACGGTAATACATTTGGGGGAGGATCAAGAGAGAAAGATCAACGGATCAATAACAAAGTGGACAAAGTTGCAGAAATGTGCCGCTGACAATAAAGAAGTTCAGAACATTGACAAAACAAACAAACTGTAAATACTCTACTCAAGCAGCTCTGCTTGCAGCTGTTATAGTGTCATACACAACATGTTAAAATGTCTCTTGTTGATGTTTACACAGCAGGGCTCAGCTCAAACACAACTTTGTGTCCTGCATACTGAAAGAATAAAAGTTTTTTTCTTTCTTGCATTTGTGCCTGTCGTCACAGCCAAGGAGGGTTCTCAATAATACAGTCATCTTTGTTCTTTTCTAGGTCAAAGCTCAAAGATCTGATCTGAGGTCTAGGATCCTTTTAGAGATACACTCTACTGTAGGCCTTTATTATTGTGATAACGCTGCATGTAATTATGTAGATTGATGTCATTAATATTCATGAGCCACGCTGCCGCCAGGGAGGAGCCTGCAACAGACACAACAATGAACCGGCAAAATAAACTGAATCTATGAATAAAAATCTCAGACCGCAGAGGATTATTTACACCCATCTGTCTGCTTACTGTGCATACTGTACAAAAAAAGGTGACCCACTACTGAACAGAGCTGAAAGATAATAGTTAATGAAAACTATCCTTTTAATTTCCTTTAAAAGATTTGATAGAATAAAGTTGATCAGAATTGGTGCTTATTGGTTTAGTTAAGTTATATTTAAATATGCCCTTTGTGGGGTTCTTTCTCAACAACAAAAGAAATAATTGCATTTAAGAAAACACCCCACAGAGGATAGTTTAATATCACCAGTGTTTTCATAATTTTCTGAAAAATACTCATTATGCAATAAACATTGTGTTAACCTCTAATTAATTTCTGCAAAAACAAATGCCTGAAGAAGAAATCTCTCCATTCATGAAGAATCCCAGAGGCTTTTTTTTCTTTTTTCGTTAAATAAGAAAAGTTTTCTCATCAACATGACTGAATGAATAAAAATTGAAATGCAGAAATGTCTAAAAAGAACACCAAAGCTTTTTCTTTATTTCCAACCACCAGTTTGGTTATGAGTGCAAACACAAAGAGTGTAATGAGACTGTGATCATATAAAAGGGCTATGATGATTATTTATAGTTTTATGAAGTTAAAAGTTTAAAGCACACTCAATTAAATTAGTAAATAATTTAACCTTATTGACTTTAAAGTATAAATATCCATTATTATATGATAATTATACAATCCAATCTGTTTCAAAGTGGTGTAAAACTACAGAATATCTATTAAGTTCTCTCCTACAATGCAGTGTTGCCATGTAGACTAAATATGACTTGTTCGACTCATGGGAGTAACAGATGCTGTCAGTCTCATTATTTTTTGTGTCTATTGCTGATGCTGAAACACAATTTGTAAAAATGTTTCATATTCTTCAGATAAATGCATCGATTAAGGAAACTAACTTGAAATAGGCAATGTTTACAAAAGTTAAAACGTCAAACACTTGAGTTTATTGCTATTATAGGGGGGGGGGACTTTCTGGTGTAGTATTTTATTCAACTTCCCATTGTTAGTTTAGAAGAAAATATGAATAGATGAACATGGAACCAAATATAAACTTAAAAAAACTAAATATCCGATAAAGAATGCCGAAGAAAATCTGAACGATAAATAAATTCATTCATGCCAGATGAATCCTGAGCTGATCGGTGGAGAAAAAAAAAGTGCCATGTTTTTCCGTGTTTTCTCCACATAAATATTCTCTACAATGATGCTGGATGCCCTTAATGTTAAATGATGATGGAGATTCATGATGACACATTCTGTCTGCGATGTACAGTAAAGGTACATCAACACAGAGCGTAAATTAGGCGGGCCATCACAGTGCATTTGGGTATAGAAACAGAATTAGGCTGAAGTGAATCCATGAATAAATATTCGGGTCCTCAGAGGATCATTAACACCTGTCTGGCTGCTCATAACCACTACTGTATGCAAATGGATGGTACATTTATGACCTGCTAGTAGCGTTTAAAGGCAGAATAATAAAACTCAGGTGTATTGTGAAGATGTGCCGACCAGATCAAAAGTCTGAAGATTATTTCTAGTTAAATTCAGTCATAAAAATGGTGGGTAAAAATAAAAAATAAAAAACACTTTCCCATTAAACATTGATGAAGTGAATCTATGAATAAATATGACTGCCTCCTTGGAGAGTAATGTGTGTCTTACTATATGCCCACTGTTGCTGCTGTACAGTGAAGAGAGGGGAAAAGAGGATAGAAGAGGAAAATACTCACAAATACATCCCAGAGGCATATTTAAATCACAGCTAAATCTCAGTCGAAACCAACAGCTTCAACAGGAAATGTGTTGGCGCTATGTGTGACTGAAAAGTATGAAAGATTGAATTCACAAACCAGCAAACAAACAACACGTGTTGGATTATAATCGTCCTTCTGGGAGACATAATTGTGAATTGTGGGTGTCAGATAGTCGGTTCGCCGCGGCTCTCCGTCTGATTGTCGGCGGTAAATTTCCATTAATGAGCCGGACTTTCTCTGCACAAACCAAACCAAACACATCAAAACTGCTCATGCATACGCTTTGCACAAAATCATGTGTCACACATTGGTAAAAGATCATTTTGGGGTTCAGCGGGAAGCATAAAGCCTTTATGAAAATGTTTTGATTTGGAATTCCATGAAAGGGCAAGGGCAGCGTGGAAGGAAGTCTTTACTATTCTAAATGTGAAGAAAGTTATCTCAGAGTTAGAGAGAGAGAGAGAGAGAGAGAGAGAGAGAGAGAGAGAGAGTGTGTGTGTGTGTGTGCTTGCTTGTCCTAATGAGCATCTGTCAGTACAGACCTGATAACCACAGTGACACCCGGGGTGATTTTTCTGCCCGTGTTCACAGGCGCTCTGAGGCTCCACAGCGAGGTCAACATCTGGGTGAAAAGAACAGCCCTCACACCCTTCAACACTGTGATCACTGCTGTCAGTTTGATGTTGTAACAGATCTGCACTCATTCTCCATCCCTCCTGTTCAGGAATGCTTTAATTTATTACGCATGTTAGCCGCGAATGTTTCAGGTCAGAACCATTTCAGTGTGGAAAACTTTTACTGGTCGAGGTTTAGGTAGGAGGACTTGACTGAAGAGAAAGATTGTGTTCAGGTTTGAAGTGAAACACCGGATGAGGTTCGTAAAAGTTACGCTCATTGCGAAAAGTTAACGTCTCTTATGTTCCAAATCAGTGTTTTAAGTGCTACACAAAAATCTGATTCATCTAATTCATTATTCAACTCATTTCATTTTTTCTACCTCTTCAATCAGATTCAGGATTGTTTGGAGATGAAGCTGGTCCCAGCTTAGTTAAATGGATCATATTATGCAGCTTTTCAAAAAAAGTAATATGGTCTCGTTGGTCCAAAAACGTTGTATTCAAAGTTTATTACCCCAAATTCAGTTTTACCTTGATTTTCATCCATTTGAATATTGGATCATATGAGCTGCATTCAGAATCTGCTGTGTCTGTGTGAGCTGGACTGGCTGGACTATTTGTTTCATGTTATTCTTCTCTCTTTGCTATATTGAACTGCGTCTCAGTTACTTTTTGCAGTTCTTACCTTTTTCTTCTCCTCTGAAAGTATCCTTTCCATCAATCACTGTTTTAATTTAATCTCGATAGCCACACATCATAACGAGAAGCAGTTCTGCTGTATATTTAGATTTCATTTGTTTCTCATAAAACAGCAATGTTGCTGTATATAAGTTTGAATAAAAATATTTTGGGAATACAGAAACAGAGGAAAACTATGTTTCTGTCTTCGAATCAAGTTATTATCTGCCTTTATTTTGTAATCCCTGACGTTTTCTAGGAACTCAGCTAAGTGCCGCGGGACCATAAACATTTCTGCGGTGGTTACAAGCAGTGGGGATTGTCCAAGTCAACCGGGGGAAATACGTTTTCAGTCAATTAGTTTCTGAAACATTCAGTGTCAACATCTTTTTGACTCAACAGAAATGTCAATTAAGTATGTTTACTCATTATATGAATGGAAAGTGCGGGCCAGGTCTGTTATGACATGCTGTTCTAGTAAACATACTGCGGAAAACATGATTTGTTGTGACAAGATGTCTGCAGTGAGTCCGGAGGTTCATTAATGAAACTGGCTAAAACTTGAAAAAAAAAGATGACACGTCTCCCGGTCAAGCTCTGCTCAGTACGGTCTGCTGCAAGTCATTTCACTCTAACACGTCTTAGTCAAGTTCTGTCATGGCGGAATCTTTCATGGCACTGAGTTGGAGTATTGTTATTTCAAGCTCAGGATTGAAATCGTCCTCGTGTTAATTGGTGGCAGTCCTTTCCACCTATATTTGTACAGATGTACAGCATGTTTATTGTAAGTCAATGCTTCTTATGACTGCTTTTCTGACGCGGTAAACACTGTTTGTTGCCACAGTTTTTGGTGTCCGTTGCTTTAGGGAGATAAGTCCTACTTTTGGCAACGTCTCTGACGTGTTGGGCTCAATCTGAAAACTGGGCAAATGCTGCAGTTTGTTCGTTTGTGTTTTTTTTTTCTTCACTCGTACGACTAAAAAGTACTGATCTTCTCTTCAAGAGACACGTTAGTTGTGAAAATGGCACTTTTCAAGGTTGAGGTGTGTGTGTGTGTGTGTGTGTGTGTGTGTGTGTGTGTGTGTGTGTGTGTGTGTGTGCGTGCGTGTGTGTGTGTGTGTGTGTGTGTGTGTGTGTGTGTGTGTGTGTGTGTGTGTGTGTGTGTGTGTGTGTGTGTGTGTGTGTGTGTGTGTGTGTGTGTGTGTGTGTGTGTGTGTGTGTGTGTGTGTGTGCTCGTAGGGTTCACATCCAATCTGTTCGAGGATTTGCTCGTGAAAGGTGCTTCTCTTTGTTTGGACACCTGTGTGACCACCAGCTAAAGCCTCGAGAGGTAGAAATGGAAGCTATATGTTAACGTGTGTGTGTGTGTGTGTGTGTGTGTGTGTGTGTGTGTGTGTGTGTGTGTGTGTGTGTGTGTGTGTGTGTGTGTGTGTGTGTGTGTGTGTGTGTGTGTGTGTGTGTGCGTCTGCGTCTGCGTGTGTGTGTGTGTGTGTGTCACTGGCGGCTCATGTGTACCATTGTGGTAGTTTGTGTTTCTATTGGTCCATTAAAGTGAACAACACAGGATGTTTGTCAGTTTGAAACATCGCAGGGGGCGGCGTGTGTTATCCTGAGGCCCCAAAGGTGTGTGTGTGTGTGTGTGTGTGTGTGTGTGTGTGTGTGTGTGTGTGTGTGTGTGTGTGTGTGTGTGTGTGTGTGTGTGTGTGTGTGTGTGTGTGTGTGCGTGCGTGTGTGCACGGTGCACAGAAGCATGACTGAGCCAGAGGCAAAGGAAGGTCACCTCACGTGCACAGCTTAGTGGAACAGCGCCTGGCGATCGTGCACGAGGAGCTGAGCACCAGCAGTCTCCCAAGGACAACAAAGTGCTTATCCAGGAGAAAAAAAGAGGAAGGGTGTAGAGCTCTCTGATCACTCACACACACACACACACACACACACACACACACACACACACACACACACACACACACACACACACACACACACACACACATACACCTCAGTATTCAGTATATAGGCTCTCATGCGCTGTCATAAACAGAAAAACAAGCCTCTTAACTCACACATGCAGCCACCTTTTGCTCGCATCTTTATCACTGCGTCTCCATCAGACCACGATTTGTCTTCCTCAAATGTCTCTGCTGCAATGTCAACCGCTCACTTATGCTCCGCGTGGTTCACAGGAGTAAATTATTTTTTGACGTCTGTCAAATAGAGTCACAGGTGTGAGCAGTCTCACGTCACAACGGGACACTGGAACAGAAATCAGCCATGTAGCAGTAGTCACATCAGCAAAATTCTAAATGTCTGGAAGTTATATCTGAAATCGAATGTAAAATGACTACCAGTAATTGCTTGTAGCATCAAACTTATATAAACGCCAGGGATGTTCATCCCTGTTCCTGCTACGTGACAGCTGATCAGTTGGTTGACTAGGTTGTCTTAAAATCCAAAAGTTGCCGATTCAACTGCCGTTTGCGCCTGTTCATCTGGAGATGTGTTCCTGGGAAAGATGCAATCTGGAGTCCAGAGAGCTTCGCCGTGCAGCTTTGACACAAATGTGCAGTAGCAGAAGGCTTCATGTCTGAAAAGACACGTAGAAGAAAGTCTTGAGGAAGGCAGTGACCAGGATTTCAAGAACATTACAGACTTTTTATCAATACTCATCATGTAAAAGTGTCAGATTTGCTCAAAGTATTATCTCTATTATGTCATTTGTAAGTGTTTCAGGGATTTTTTTTGGGGGGGGGCAATGGAGACTTGTTTCAGTGCAGACTCAATCAGTCTCAATATCAGCAGAATAACAAAAAACCTTTTGAAAGGTCTTTATTTACATTGAATGCAAACTCAAGCTTGTGAAAAAAAAAAGCCTTGACGATATGACTTGAGTGCTCTCAGACTCCGAATATAACGTATTTATACGAGGGGTAGCATCGCCTTAAGATTTTTCCAAAAAGATGAGGAAGTAACTGGTTTCCTGTATATCTTAGAATCCTTCGTCACAATACGTGTCATAGAGAGGCAGCGTTTTAGTCAGGGATGCATTAGATATCGCCACTTACCCCACTATTTTTTTTTTCTGTAAGTATATCGTATAACAACTTTCTATTTCCGTGCAGAAGCTTGTTTTGTACAGTAAGTGGAGCTGTCCATTGCCTGCAACCTTCCTCACTCTCCTCTCTGCCATCGGTGGTTCAGCTGTTGTTTCTCATTATAAAAACCACCTTATTGTGTTTCTTATTATCCCAACCTGCTCCGAGCAACCAGTATACTCTGTGCATCGAAGTGTGTGTGTGTGTGTGTGTGTGTGTGTGTGTGTGTGTGTGTGTGTGTGTGTGTGTGTGTGTGTGTGTGTGTGTGTGTGTGTGTGTGTGTGTGTGTGTGTGTGTGTACAGTAGCTGCCAAATGGAGTCTTTATTTGCCTCCAACCTTATTCCGCTCGTTCTCTATACTCAGGTGTTTGTCTCTTCTGTCCCCTCATTATAAAAAACACCTCACTCCCCCACCTCCCCATTTCCCCCTGCTCCCGCCTCCTCTCTCTTTCTCTCCTCTTCCCCGTCACCGTTCAACCCGCTTTCCCTCTCCATCCCTCCCTCCTTGTCTCTCTTTACCTTTCTCTCACTCATTATCCAACAGCTTGAAGCAACCAGTCAGCCATATGTGAGTGAAAAACTGCCACCTCGCACTGTTAGCTCGTATTATATCGAGCCTGCTCTTCGCCTTAAACTTTGCCCTAAACCTTTGGCTATTTCTGTTCTTTTTAAACAGTCAAACTAATTAACCAAGCAGCTCCCAGTCAACATCCTGCTGTGTGAATCTATCTCTGTAGTTAGTTTTGAACTCATGTTTGCCTGAAGTTTTTTGGGGGAGTTTTTTTCGAATCCAAGTAGTTTTCCCTCAGAATAACCAATTAGTGAAGGCGCGCACCATCATCCATGTGTGAAGCTTGTTTGGTATGTTTACTGTGGAACCTGTGGGCCACAAGCTATAACTCTCCTGTCCTTCTAAAAGAAAGGCCATTTTGATATATATACATTGTAGTTCTCCCGTAATAAATGACCATAACAGTGAATCAAATGACTAAAGGGAAATGAAACAGGAGTTTGGCAGCCAGCGATCTAAGACGGAGGTACTCAGAGAAGCACCACTCCGTTTTCAGCCAATAGCTTCTCATGTCAAACAAAAGAATGGGTTTATTTTCTATGACTCCGAAAACATAGGAGTACTTTCAGTTATCTCTGTATGGCCTCTGTGGCTTCATATCTTGTCTCAGATAACCAAATCTATCTCTGCCATGCTGGGACTGTTTTATAGAACGGTCTGGCTCCACCAGCGTCTCTTATATGTTCAGAAAGAAAACTGTCTGGTTTGTTTGCTTTCTGTAATCTAATCACAATGTTCTTGGGTGGATATAAGTCCAGCTCACATAGACATTTTGTTATGATTTGGTGGAGGCTCTCCTGCTATTTATTTGTTTATTCCTGTTTCTTGGTCAGCGTACGTCTGTCTCTTCAACTTCTGGTTCTCATCTCAGCTTCTCATCCGACAGGTTTGGCCGTACTAGATGATTGCATATGATAGACCGCGTGGAAATTATGCTCGTAACATCTTCACAATAAATCAAGCAGTCATGTCTCATTGTTCGACTGGATTTGAAAACCGGCAGCGTATTCATGCGATCTTTGATCTGGTTAGTCGGACCATCCAAGACGACAGGCGAGGTCAAATTTATGTGAATTAATTTTTGAGACAACAACATACAGGGATGTCAGGTATTAATTTCAACAAAGACACAATTATTATACTTGTTTTATACATTCCTATTATAATGAGAATCTGTCCCTCAGTGCAATAGTTTCTTGTTTGTTTCATGTGATACAAATATCCCTCAAAACAAAACCCAAAGTATTTCAACAGATCAATGTCCAGAGTGGTTAGAAGTGTTACAGAACGCGCCTCTGTCACTGATTGCACTTTGATTCAGATTGGACCGTTTGTCCTCTGACAGAGTCACTCAAGCAAGACCGCCATTCAGTTCACTGCTGCTCAGGTTAACAAGATGATTCTATTTCTTAAATAAGCAAGTCAGCAGTCTTTGTAAAAGTCCTCTCCACAACGATGACAACGCTATAATTCACTTCCTGTGTCCCAGAGGGTCGAGCGTGACTCGATCCAATCAGAAATCATGCCAATTAGACGCCTCAACTGGCACTTAATTACCACTCTGAAGAGGCTGATGGGCCATTAATTAGCAGGACATTAACAGGACTGATTGTTCATTAACGGCAGAGCATATTAGAGGAGATAAGACCCGATTGTAATGGACTCTGGTGGAGACGAGAAAGGCTGAAGCTGCCTCCAGTAGAATTAAGTGACCTGCTACGGCAGTCAAGTCTGGGATAATAATGTTAGCAATGGACATTAAAGGGAAATACCACTTACTTTTAATGTTGTGACTTTATCACTCATATGGCTGATGTCTGTTTCAGTGAACGCTCCCTCCTTGAGGGAGACATCCAGGCTGTTAGTTCCTACGAGGCATCCAGCAAATAAAAAATCTTGGAATAATGGACCCAATAGATAATGTTGAGAATGTGCAGGTGTTGCAAAGGAAAATATAATGAATGTGGATATCTGGTGATGAGAAAAAGAGAAATATTTTTTGTCGTGCTGGGTTGTTTTTTTTTTACTTGCTTTGGAGAAAATATTAGTTTTGTTTGTTAGAGTTTGGGAAATGTCCCTTTTTAGAAGCTCTTGCCTCCTGTAATGTTTGGATTTTAACACTATTATAAAAAAAATATTAACACGGTCATTAACAAAAGACTATGTTGTCAATCGAGTAGTTGTTCCTTCTCTTTTCCATCGATTACACACCTCCGAAACACTTTCCATGTCTTGCTTTTTATTCAATAAATCAAATAGGCAGTGCTCATTGTTTATTGGATGTTTGCCAAATTGGACAAAGAACTGAGTGAATCTGAGCGGCTTTGAGAATGGGAACATCTTCCTGTGCCACAGTGAGGAAAAGACAACAGGACATTTGCCATGAAAATTGCAAACACTTTGGATCATCGCCACAGTTAAACGCGATGACTTTGACTTGGTTTGCTATGAAAACTGTTTGCCTGTGACTAAAGTTTATAAGCTTGCCGAAAATGAGCTCCAATCAAAACCTCTTGGAACTAGTTAGTCAAAGCTACAACCAGGCAAATAAATCCCTGACCTGCAACACTGAACATGAACAATGTGGAAAATTTTATTTGCATTTGTCTAATTATTATTATTATTTTTTTACAACAGACCGAATTTAAAGAAAATAATGACGTCCACTAGCAGTTGGCACAACCGAATTACCCTATTAAATGATGCCAAGCAACACAGTTTGTGTCTCAGGGTACTAATGTCTGGTTTGAAGGCAGATTTGTCAGTGTGTGGAATCAGGCATATGGCTAATAGGAGTTGTACTTATTCGCAGTATTTATCATAGACACGTTTGGGTTATAAACTCTAACATCAATTGTCTTAAATTAACGTACACTTTGCAATTGTGGCGTTAAGTGTGGATGAGCTGCTCAATAGTGAGAGTGACGGTTGGTGTAATAAGTCTCCCGCCTGCCACTTCGTGTCTCTGGGCGGCTCCTCCTTCATGGGCAGACAGGTAGGGCAGCACACCTGAGTCACATCGGGGGCTTAATCACCTCTCCGCCACAACCTTCAAATCACTTGACCACACTCTACTTTAAGAGTAGGGATGCACCGATACTGATGCCAGTATCAGCAGTGCATATCCTTCACGTATCGCTGGCATGTGGAGCATGAATTCGACTTAATGGCATTTATTAAGTGCACGAATTGCTAGTTGGGAGCTAAAATTTAGTACTCGTATTTGTCCTTTAGAGAAATGGTGTCAGTGCACCCCTACTTAAGACCACTCCTTGGCATTTACTATTCCAGCAGTTTGTGTGCCAGAGAGGGGAATTACAACTGTATCATTCTACAACTAACTGAGAAGCCTATGATTTGTGTCACTTTGCACTATTGGGGGGGGCGGGGGGGTCACGTTTATGAAAAGTCTCATTCTACCACGAGGAGACGTGTTGATGCAGGGATATTAAAGGTTTGGTTTTGGCTGTCCTGATGTATCCTGGCCCGGTCCGTGTCAGTCCGCCGTAGAAGATCCCTGGGGAAGGAATGTTCTCACATCTCTGACTCTTCATTTCACGCTTCATTTACCATCACAGTCTCCCCCAAAAAAACTGCGTGTGTGCGTGTGTGAAAGCAACTTTATGCAAGTGGATGTGTGCGTGAGTGTATTTTTGCTCTTGTTTCACTGTCTTTGTGGGGTCCTAAACTGAGTGTCTGATCTACTTTGTGGTACCAAAAATTTTTTTGCCCATCTATGTATTTAGAAGTCTTTATAGGTTAAACATTTAGTTGTGATGTTCAAGGATCATTTAGGGAAAGTGTATCCTGGTGGCGAAGAGGTTAAAGCTTCAGAGTCAGGATCAGGGTTACAGTCGCAGCTGTGAGAGTTAAGTCAGTGGACGAATCCAGTGATGCACAACATCATTTGGAAACTCCCACCAAGTTACTGCACAACCTCGTGTGCATGCCTGCAGATGCTTAGGATGGTTTCCTAATGTTTTTTTCCCTCTTCGATTTACAATGTTTCACACACACGTCCATCCCCAGAAACAAACCATGCACAAACCGAGAAGGGAAATACTCGTAAACAAATGACCAGCTTGTATGTGCTGGAGTCAATAGGAAGTGTAGCTTTCTCCAAGGACAGGCAGAGCACGAGAAAGAATGAAGCAGAGCTCTTAGACGCAGTCAGAGGATTGGATGAAAGGTTTTAAACACACACACACACACACACATACACACTCCCACACTGACACACTGTAACTGTTGTTTTACTTTTAAAGTCAATGCAATTATCTCTTTCCCCTCTCAGTGGTGGTGTATCCAGTGGATGAATATAGCTAGGAGACATGCAGTAAATGGGAATATGTGTGTGTATCAGAGTGAGTAAGGGGAATAGTTATTGGAGACTTTGTATCTCATAAAGCCTCTGCAGCATCAATACAAGCTTCTCCCTGCTGCTACAAAAGAGACAATTTTACAGTCTGGCATTTCTTTTTTATTTTCATTTTGCAACACTTGTTTTCTTTTTGTGATACAACTATAAAACTTTGAGTTTGCTGCTCCTGTTCAAGTTTTATTTGTATTTTGTTTTAATAGATTGTGTCAATGATTTTTGTGTGAAGTTCTCCAAATCGGTGAAAAGAGACACTAAATTTTTTACAAGTTCATTCAAAGTCACAGGAGATTATTTTTCTAGTAGACGACTCAAATTCATACAACAGCCATCAGTCAGCCGATTGGCTCTTGGAGCTGAGCTGCTGATAAAAAATCATTTCTGAGGCGCGCGCACACACACACACACACACACACACACACACACACACACACACACACACACACACACACACACCTGAAAGCACACAAATTCAGCCTTGACATGTAATAGCTTTTAAGCACAGCAAGGCATTGAGTTGCATTACGGGCAGCGGTGTGAATGGATGGGCACCATCATTACACATACAACACACACACACACACACACACACACACACACACACACACACACACACACACACACACGCTCACACAGATAGACACAACACACCATGGTGGGTGGGTATGAATGGATGGTCTGTCTCGGATTGGTGAGATTGGTTCCATCTGTCGCAGAGAAGGTTGCGGGGTCACATCCCTCCTATTACCTTTCTCTCCATCCAATGACACTTTATTCACCTGAATGCGATGGATGGAGCTAATCGGAGCAACACAGAGGGGCAAGATGGATAGATGAATGGACAGACAGACAGACAGACAGACATGTAAGTAAGTAGATAGATATGCCATGAAAGTTTTTTTGTTTTTGTTTTTTTTTTAAAAAGGAGTTGAAAGATGTCTTATCAATCAGAGACCAAAGCGAGAATGAAGCAGCAGAGAGATAGGAGCGGACAAGGCAGGAAAATGAAGAGCAGAATGGAGAGGAGACGGCGAATGTGGCTCATTGAAGGACAATCATTGTCTATCAACATGAAGAATTACCTTTCCCTGTGTCCCTTATGCCCACATGTGAGCACACGCACATACACACGGAGAGGAACAAGTTGACCTGCGAGGGAACACTGATTGAATCTTCGGTGGGATTAACAGGGATTTATCCCAGTGTAATGATATCTGAATGAGTTGATTAGCTATCTGATGACACTTTGCGGTTTGACCTCCACAGTCCAATAACAACTGGTAACTCATCGCATTCACTCCGGCTGCATTCAAACAAGGGTAAGAAGAATAACTGGCGCGGCCGTGGGCCTCCTTGAGGCAGCGATCAGTGCTTTTTCGTGGCTAAATGAACCATGAAAGTGTGTCACCGTGTGGGCAGCGACGGCACGATCTGTTATGGCTTGAAAATCAGTTTTTCTGTGGTTTGTCCCTGTTAAGACAGTGACGAAGCACATAAGCAGTGACAAAGCACAGCTCGAGGGGGCTGAAGGGCAAAGGCTTCTCAAACCAAAGCTAAGAAGGAGAACAAATATACTTACAAGAGGCGATTAAAGCCAAATGCACACGTAAAGGAATTGCAATGATGTGAGAGGAAACAGAGGAGTGCAGGAGAAATGCCATATAAATGCAGTTGCTTGGTCCAGTAAGGCAGTAATGAGAAAAGGGAAACGTTTAAAGGAATAGTTTATTGAAACAGACCTTTTGTTCTTTCTCAGCTTAGCTGTACCTGAAATGAAATAGACCGACCAGTTTAAAGTTCACTCTTTAATACTATCCAACCATACTAAAACAGGTTTTCAGAGTGTTTAGCTGATTCCAATTAACTGTGAGCAAAAGGCCATCAAAAATGCAGGCAATTTCAGATTGACGAGTTAATTTTGGGGATGGGGCTGTGGAAGGAAACTGGAATACCCAGAGAAAACCCATCTATGTATAGAGAGAACATGCAATCTCTACACAGAAGGGCCCTCCCTGGATTCAAAGATATCCCCACTGTGAGGCAAGGGTGCTACCCAGTACACCACAGCGCAGCCTAACACATAAGATTAAAATACAAAAATAGGGAGCTGAAGCTTTTAAAACATTTTTCCCTGGTTGCTTATCTGGCAAATTCACATTGAGGAAGGAAAATCTGATCATCTTGCACAATGGGTAAATATATTTAAATCAATTCAATTTAAAAACACGTATGTAATTTGCAGTGCGTACACTGTATGTCTCGAGTTTATTATCAGCTCATCTGCAGTCGTAAAAAGATTAAATTCAAATCTGAAGATAGAGCACAAGCCTATGTGTATGGATGTAAATATTGTTCTCAGCCAAAATATACTTTGGAATGATAATCTTTTATTTATAAAACAAACGTTATCAAGTTGAGTAATCCAAACTTCACTGAACAAAATAAAAAAAATAAAAGAACACATTACTGTTCATAGGCAGCGACAGTGGTGTCATGGGGAGTTACTGTAGTTTCCTCCAACAGTCTAAACACATGCATGTGAAGTTAACTGATGACCCCAAATTGCCAAGTGTGTGTGTGTGTGTGCGATTGTCTGTCTCTGTGTTTGTCTTGTGATGGATTGGCGACCTGTCCAGGGTGTTTCCCGCCCTCGATCATAGTTAGTTGGGATTGGCTCAAGTGCCCCATGACCCTGAACAGGATTACATGATATAAAGATGGATGGATGCTCATTGGCTGTTCTGTACACTGCTCAGCTTCAACATTATGGCCGCAGTATCTCTTACTGTATAGACCACCCTGAATAATACATTAATCACAAACTCTACATTGTGTATTTATGTCTCCTATCCACTAGCGGTGTGTCAGTGTGATAATCAGTAAGTGGTTATAAAATCTGTCCAGTCGATGCAAGTGACTGATCAGCTGATATATGAGTGTTTAGGTTTGAATACATGAGTAAGATTCCATTTTTAATTCACCAACCATCTGGGTTTTGTTCAAGAAAGAAGGAATGAAGTCTACGCTTCCTGGCCAAGTTCAAACAAAGTGAATTATAAATTAGAAGCAGTCCTTGGTAATGGAAATCCATAAAGAGGTGACAGAAATGGAATATTGCATTTACAAGTATGGTCCTCTGGGAGATTCATTTTCTGTGGGGTTTTGAATACCGGCTCGGAAACGTGCAGCGCAATACGAGCAGACTTGGTGTGTCATCTGCAGGCAGGTTGGTCCCAGCTGTTGTTTGGAAGTTGATTTAGATTTCAGCAGCACCTCTCCCATCACTAACAATGACATCTATAGCCCCCCTTTGTCACCTCCACCTGCGTGAAGTGAATGTGACTGGTGTGAGAGTTGCTTTTTAGGGAGGGTTTTTTTTTTTCCCCACTCTTTAAGTATGTGAAGAGCGCGCCACTGGAAACATTTACCTCTAAACTCGCCTGCGTTTGGAGAGGAAATGTGCTGGATCATTGTCTGTAGAGAGCAATAGTGAAGATAACTGATAAATCAACTTGCAAATCTTAAAACCCAGTTTTGTTTTGTTTGAAGTTAATTACTGAATTTGTTCGGTGTACCAGTCAAGTAGCACAGACATGAAAACACGATCAACAGTGCTCGAGGAAGAACAATTTCAATGGTGAACAAAAGCCAAAGTGACTCACATTGTTATCTCTTTGTTAACAAGAAGCAAATAAAAAGTTTTCTCGGCTCCTTTTGCAGTTCCGATAGGTCAAAAACATAGATATGAAAGTTCCCCTGCTGGCTCAGCAGGCACCAGTGCTGCTCTATTGATCAGCCGACCAGAGCTGGTAGTTAATTTCTCTGAGCTGACATTTGAGGGTAGCTCTCATGAATTTTTCTGCTATACTTTAAGGAGTAAGACACATCCGATGAGTAATGGGATGGAGCTCCATCAACAGCTCTCTCTTGTTGTAGTGAAAACCTTGAGTGACTTGTGGATGTGATGGCGCATTGACTCCAGAAGTCCGGATCTGATTCCTCGTCAGTCTTGAGGTCAAGTGATTCAGGTGAAAGTCAGACCCCCGAAGAGTCAAATTGAAGTTTTGTACAACCCGGATGTCATTAGACTGTGACAGCTAAAACTGCAGATTTGTTGGTTATAAGCCGATCACTTTATGTCGCCTCAGTGTGATAGAAAACTGCAGAGGGTCAACAAAGTAAACACCAGACAACAAAATTAACTTACACATCAATCTCAACTCAGTCTGTGTGCTGTGTCTCCTTCAACGAGCAACTTGTGCAATGCAGCAGGTGCCAAATCCTCCATCGGAGCGAGATGAGCCTTTCTTATGCACATCATAATCAATTTCCTGATGATGGTTATTATATGAATGAGCTGTAGTCCCAAATTGCTTACATCCATTTCCGTGCCCGTACTGAAATTAGCAATGATTTTCATCAGCCTGTTTGAATCAGCAGACTCATGTTTTCACTTAGTTTGTCGCGGATCGTGTGCGCACGGCTGTCAGCAATAAATAAGCGCGTCAACTTAACTTTAATGACAGTGTTATATGAGAATTTATCATTGGTTTATGATCGTTTATCAACAACTAGGTAAGCATGAATCCACACAACAGCGTAGAGACTAACATGCGTTATGTTACTTCTCATACACTCGATGAAGTGTGGTGCAGCTATTTCCTGTTTATAGAATTGGGGTTTTATTGTTGATGCAAACTATACGTGTGGATATGTGCGTTGATATCCATACATAGGCCTATAAAAAAAAGACTTGGCTGCGATTCGAAGAGAGACTCTTTTTGGCTGCGAGATGTCTCCCAGGCGAGCCCACTCGACACCGGTGTTTATTTTAATAAACTTGTTTTTATGCAATGAAGGCGGTGTGTCTCCACCTGCACATCATCGATGTGTTTGAGCAACAGCAAGATATGCACTTGAGGTAAACCTGTGACCCTAAGCTACTTGTAGATATGCATGTATTTAACCTTTGATTGACTGTACTCATTCATAGGCGATGACTAGATACAGTACTTTACCCTTGATTTATAATGACTCTTCATCAGATATTAATATTCCTCAACACATAAATATGTAATCAGAAGGCTAAACACTATTGATTATGATTCCTTGCAGCTGTTTCAAGTTGATAAATGACACTGAAATGGACACAGCGTTGTGACCTCACCCGCTCACTGCGGGGCTCATACCAATAAAACTCTGCAACGTTTCGACGGCAGAATGAGCAGGACTCTGTCGCCTCCAGGTGGAGACAAGATGTACGACAGCACAAGCTTTTCAAACGTCAAACAAATCAAAGCTGCAAATAATGCACTGTGTGGTATCCATATTCATATTTAGATCTTGATACAAATAGTTTTGATGTAAACATCGTGAAGTTAGGACTAATGACCTATGATAACTCTACTATAACCTAAAGGCAACCTAATTCTATTCCCCCAGGTATAAATCACAGCGGCTAAAATGAAACCACACACACACAAACACAAACACGTGCTTGCACTAGCACACAGACACACTCCACTGGGCCGTGTGCTTGGGTAGTAGAAAGCCCTGACGCTGTTCATTAATCACCATGTTGAGGTTTTGATGCCACAGCAGGAATGGAAATGCTGCTCCGACTCTCATGGATATACTATACTGCCTCCATCAGCTTCACCGGAGTACAGATCCGCAATGAGCAACACTCAGCCATGAGTAAGAGCAATCATTTGCAGAAATACCAATAGCTCCTGTATTTCTGGAACATGTCATCCAGCGCAAACACTCGTGACTCATTTGTATGAATGGTTTCTGTGGGAACTCGAAACATGTCTTCCCTCGTTCATTGTTGTTTCTTGGTCTGGCGATATAAAAAAATAAGCAAATATAAATACCAAGACCAACTTCATCTGCATGTGCTAACACATTAACTCCTCATCCGTTTTTATTGGCAAGCTTGCTGTTTGTTTTGTACTTGGACTGAAGGATCTTGTGCAAACAAGAGACGACTGGACAATGTGTTCTTACAGAGCCTGAGCAAACAATTAAAAGCATGTTTATCGAGCCCGTCTCACTATATCAATAGATGACGGTGGTTGGAGTCGTAAGATTAACTTTCTCCTTTTTTTTTATATTTCTTTAAAATTTATACTGCTCGCTTTATACCCTTTATTATTTAATAAATCTTGAGGAATATATATGTAAACTACCATAAAATATACAATATAAATGGTTGTGTCACGCTACAAGTGTGGTGGGAAATCATAAAGTGCAGCTGTGGTGTCAAAAGCACCAAAACAAATATATATATTTTTTTTTTTTAATGATCTAAAATTTGGCTCAACCGGTGATTCTCAGCCCAGGTTGCCTAAAGCTGCAGACTCACTCTCCAATTTCTGTTTGCCAAAACATTTCAGCGAAGCGAGCAGGTAAAGCCCCGACAGACACGCATTTGGGATCCACTGTTTTCAAGGAATGACTGTACTTGTGCACATCTGCTGAACTTAAGCACATGCCTGTAACAGGATATCTGAACACAGTGCAGTATTTTTTATTTTTTTTATTTTTTAATCGCAGCCGTCATTGTCAAGTGCGCTTACAGGTTGTTTAATGTTTTGGATCTGTCACCATTTCTCGCAGAAACGCACAGATGGAGGGATCAAAAAACTTCCAAGCTGGTTTTAATGGGCACTTTATACAAAAGTAGCTGACAGTCGGTAGAAAACTAACAGGATCCTTCCAACAGCTCGGCAAACTCACTGACAACTTGTCTCTCCCACAACCAGACTGGACTTACACAACAGGAAACACATCTTCTACACAGTGACACGCCACATTGTAGACAGGATTGTTTGTCCATGGTGTCTGAAACATAAGCGTTTGCTTATATTTCAAACATACGTCCTGGGGAAAGTAGGAAGACTTCCTCCTGCTGTCAAAAGGTTCTTATTATGGTTTTCTTTGAAATTTGCAAATCAAATCTCGACAAATTCTCAGATGATCCCAGGTGCCTCTACAAGAGGGTCCCAGAACTAAAATAAAAATCATGGCATTCCTTCAAAATGACAGAAAAAAAAAAAAACAACTAAATTAAAATGTATTTATTTCGTCACACAGTGACGATTGACTTAAAACTGCCTTCTTGATAAAAAGCAGCGTAAATGTTCAAGCGGTGTGAGCAGGACTGTGTCGTCCCATCGCTGTCCATTAGGAGTTTGGCTTCGTGGTTTTTGAGCCTGGCTCTGCTCTCAGGGCACGATGCACGTTGCCTTCCGGAGGGCCAGGTAGCCCGTGACCACGTCAGTGGGGAGGAGACGGATGTAGGCGAACTCCTCGGTTGATGTGAAGCGGAGCTTCGTCTGAGGGTCTGTGTAGTTCGCCTGAGGAAAAACAACATTTCTTTCTCAGTCTTCTTCAAAGATGTGGCTGAAATACTGTTTTCCTTTCTTTCTTTCTTTTTTTTTTTTGAAGCAATCTGCTCAGTGCTCACTCACCGGGAGTCCAGAGATGTCGGAGTATTTCTTGGCAGGCTTCAGGGAGGGGGGAGCATCAATGCTGTAGTCTAACAACACAGGAAACCCATGGTTACTAATGCATCGTTATTGCTTTTTGTTTTTCTTTCACACGTCATCTATAACATCCGTCTTAATTTTTCCTCATTCCACTGATATTTAACGCCATATAGACACTGCTTTCAAAAAAAAAAACACCAACGCAACAAGGCCGTTCATTAGGGATAACTGATAATTGGGAATTACTTCACTCTGGCATATGTTTTTTCTCAATATTCCACTAATTATTGATGGTATTCAATTAAGGTTATACCACTTTTGGGCGCAGGGTGGAAGCTTTGTTAGTTTAACATTGTTTGCCAAGAACTTTCACTCTTACAGCTCTTCTCATATTGGGTTTTCTTTTTTGTGTCACTCTTGTTGTGAAAGGAGCGTTAGAATGACTCACGACACCACCTTGTGGCACAATCTTTGAAGACAAGGCGGATTGGGCTGACGATCAGTTTGGAATGAAAATGTAAACAGTTTACTTTTAAGAAAATGACCATTTTGTGGACTGAGTGAATAGTTGGTACAGTAAAACCCAACAACGTGAGAGAGCCTGAAAAGTTCTTGAGGAAACTTTCTTTTACCCTGACGCCACATCCATCATTTTCACTCTCCAGAGAAAAATGTACTTGTCTCACATAATCTGACTCCATAAGCCAGAGTCATTGTGTTTGATACATCAAAATGACGGGGACATCGGATTCTCTGAGACACTCAAATGCAACAAGATGATAAGCAGCAGTTTCCTCACTTGTTACCTTGTCTATATTTACAACAGACACAGAAAACCTTCACAATGGTGAATAGGGGAGCATTGAGCCGAAGCTGAGTCAACTCACTCCGTCTCAATGACAAACATCGATCCAGCAGCTCTACAAATGCGATGCTCATCTCGTTATTTATCTTACATGCTGTTGGAGCAGTTTCACATTCCAGCAACAGGTAAAATAGAGCAGACTGCAAATAGCGGGTGAGCAAAACAGTTGTGAAGCACAATGACCTTAAAAATAGATCAAAAAGTAGATTTAACTGACACCAAATAATATTATATAAATTTAGTTTCAGTTGCTTGACATCGACGGAGGCAGAGTCAGTTAAACAGTCAGGGCTATTGTCTGAAGCAGTTGCTCCAGGTGCCGCAATAGAGACGCACTGTATTTCTATTGCATGCAGAATAAATGAACATTCACCAGGGCAGGATGACTCATAAGATATTTTATATCACTTTGCCAGAAGAGAAAAAGAGGCAATTTGATGATAAAAAAAAATATATTTCTTGACAGTGATTTGAAACAGGCACTGTGAAATTGTACTTTTCCATTTATATGATGGAGACTTTATGACAGTGCCATATGTACTTTTAAGGGAAAAAAAAAAAAAAAAGAGAGAGAATTGTTGCATTGCTTAGAATTGCTTATTTAGAGTATCCAAAACAGGAATAAAACAAACGAAGCAAAACTCACAGTTTGGGTCGTGGAGTTTCCAGGGTAAAGTCCGCTCCAACGCCAGGATCTGCTTGAGGTTTTTCCAGGTCCTGTTCTTTTTGCCTGCCGCGGCTCCACCAATCCCAGAATGCTGCACAATTAATCACGACAGTTAAAAAAAAACAAAAAACAAAACCGAATATGGAAATGGAGAGAGTACCAACGAATGAAGTGACGTTCGGGCGGTCAGATTCACTCACCATAAACGTGGCGTCTTTAAACGGTGGCGGCTTTGCCTCTGTGGCGGTGGTCGGGACGCCGTCGGTGGGTGCGACCGACTTCACCTCAACCACCGTCTCCACTGCGGCAATCTGCAGAAACACCTCGATTAGAGATTTCTTTTTGGGTTTTTTTTCATGGTTTTTAACAAGCATATCTGGGTTACGTGGATTTCACTTGTGCTGCACGTTTGCACTGCATTTTTAAACGCATCCCCACACAACAAATGTGACAACTGCGACACAGTGTGCTCAATCTATCCGTTGACAACATGTGGGTCCAGTGTGTTGCTCAAGAGCACTTCGACATATGAACGGGAGGAGATTGAACCTGCAACCTTACAATTGAGAAATGATGTAAAGCAACATCATTGACTGTTTCTCCACTGAGACAAGAGAGATTTAAGATTATAATACATGATATCGTTGGTGCGACGCGTTTTTATGTGCTTTTTGGCCGTCCTGCAATATTGATCATACCGTTCTGCACACATACATTTGATGTGATTGTGCCGGGCAATATGCGCAGTGTCATTGCAGTTAGTTTTACACATTGTGCTGTAAAATGCATTACAGGACAGCAGTTTCATGTATCAGGATACACAGAACAACGTCTGCTAGCAACGACCAAAAAAAACACCCCTCTCCAGAGGTTTGTGGTCCATTAGGGATATCGACACGTCCACATCATGTTACAACCTTTCTGCAGCCCATTGTAAAAAAAGAAAATGCATGCTTCTTGATTTTCAAGAGTATTACACTGAAGATGTTTCTTCTGAAGGACAATTTACTTAATGAAATGTAACCTAGTTTTTTTAGGTTTTTACCAATGTACTGGTGTGTACCTAATATGAAAGACTCATATTTATCATAGACTCTATAAAATGTCCCTGTGTTGCAATTATCAGTGTTTTTATCCATATTGAGCGACCTATGTGCTCTACGAGGAAATAAAGGAAACACATTAAAACAAGGCCATTATGAAAAGCTTCATAACAAAAGTGCAAACTTTATTCAGATAAAGGTAATAAAACTAAAATGTATTGTTTAATGGAAAGCCTGAGCAAATAATAGTGTTTTAAGGCCTTATTTCAAAGAAGTGATCGTGTCAGAAGTTTGTTCCACAGATGAGGCTTGTAGGAACTTAAAGCTGCGTCGTCTTGTTTCCACTAACTCTGGGGACACTTAGTAACTTAGTAAACCTCTTCTTGAGTTTCATATATTCTACAAGTAAATCTGAGATGTATAAAGACCCAAGAAGACCAATCAAGATGTAAGACGTTGAAGTGGATCCTTTAACTCACAGGCAGCCAGTGCAGAGATTGAAACTCAAGTGTAATACACTCCAACCTCTTTGTGTTGGTGAGGACTCTGGATGAGCTTCACATTTTTTACTGACACATGTAAACACACCTTTGTAATAATCCGGCCTCTTGAAAATAAATCCATAAACCAGTTGGAACAGATTACCCAAAAGAATGCTATAGATGACTTGACCAGGTTTAAAGAAGTGAGATTAGACATACATGTAAGGGGAGAAAAGCTATGGCAGCATAGTTTCTTCTTTTTAGGGGTAGATTAAAAAAAAATGTGTCTCTAATTGGATCAGAAATGTGAGCTTCACTCTCCATACAAGGCGTTTATTAATGTGTACAGTTAACTAGATCTTGTCAAAGTCGCAAGGAGTCTGTGTAATGTCGCAGAGTTCCAGCAGCAACCGGGAGAGTGAAGTAGTGTGCCTCCACCTGGATCTGTGGTGTGGTCTGCATCACCGCCACCGCTCCTTTCTTCTTCTTGCCGCCGCCGCTGCCGCTGCTGCTCCCGGCGGCCTGCTGGACGACACACACCGCCGGACTAAGCGGACGTTTCTTCCCCCGCAGAGCCGAGGGGCTGGCGGCCGGCGGCTGCGTCCTCACGGTGATCGGGATCTGAGAGGCCATTTGTCGTGACGGACACTGGAAGAAGAATAAATGATCTGCGGGTAATTCTCTCTACAGTTAGCTTGCTGCTGTTCAGATTGTAAACACAGGGCGACCCGGAAGAGGAATTGATCCACTTCCGGTATGGAATGCGACGGGTTGAATAAAAAAATAAATGATACATAGAATCATGTGTGAAGATTTAATTAAATTAATTCATAAATAGATCGCATTGTTATTTTTCTCAGTTATTTCTTAAATTTAATAATTGAATTAAATTAAATTTAATTAAATTTAATTAAATTGAATTGAATTGAATTGAAATGCTTTTTTTTTTTAATCCCAGGGTGAATTTTTTTATAGCCTTGCTCCAAACAGAAGATGATGTAATAAAAATAGAATAAAAATGTTAAAATACCAAATAAGCCAGAATCAACATTAAACAATTAAATACAAATTAGTATAAGGCTTAATGGAAGCATGGAAAAATGGAATTGACACAAACACACTATTTACAGAGAAGACTTATACAGTCAGATGGCCACAGATACAAGTATATATGGCTCGACAGGTGTTTGTACATTAGGTTTGAATTTATTCATTTCTGAATACAGATGGTAAAAGATATATTATATACTTCGAAAAGAGTGCAATTTTTTTTTTTATTATTCAGTTAACCATGTTTCAATATGTTATCAACCAATGGTAAACTAACAATGGACATGTAAAAGAAATAAGAAAAGTGTTGGAACAAATTGAGGGTTCAATTCAGTATATGGAAATAACTTAACAGCTAAAATAGCACCGGGATTTCAACAGTGCTTCATTAAACAGCTTGCAATGCATGCAACAAAAACTTCAGTTTGGTCTCACATAATTACATATCAAAGTTTATAGTGCCTGCTCTCTTAAAATTGACGTGTGTTTTCTATTTTGGTAGTAAAACTGCACACTTCTTTTCTAAGGTCTTGACAGTTTGTTGTCCTGCTGCTGTAGATATCTCAGCAGGACTTCTACCCCCATACACACTAAACCAGTGGCTCTCAAATATAGCGGCAATCTTCCGCTGGGGGGCACCAGAGAGCTTCAGGGGTGCAATGCAGGAGGAGAAATCTGGAGTTGAGAGGTCTGCATTTTCCAAATATGATCCACTACAATAAGCATGAAAAGCTATTACCGATTACTCGTTTTTGTTATTGGATTTAAATTACTTTAATTTGTTTTGAATTATTTTAATTGTTGAAGTTTCTTAAATGTCAGAAGGAAATGAAAACAAAACTGTCTGAATTTATCTGTAAATCTGTAGCAAATTATTATTAGAATAGTTTCACATCATAGTGCCTCATTTTCCTCTTTCCTGCAGGGTTGTATCCTGTTTCTTTCAGCCACTGTGCAACCACTAACCCGATTACCACTCTGATGTGACCTTCCTGCGATGAAACTGTTTACATTATAGAGACTATAACAGCAAAATGAACGAAAGGACACTGATAAATCTATCTTTATAAATCCATGTTGATCAAGTCAGTGGATAATCTAATTTGCTTGTCTATGTTTTATGCAACTTCCAAACGCCTCAAAAGAGGCTTAGATTTGCATTAGTTCAACACACCCGAGCTCAATAAATATCAGAATAGAATCAAAAACGTAAAGCTTTATTGTATTGTAAGACAACTCGATTCATGTGAACAATGCAAATGAATAAGATGTAATATTATTCTTTATTTATTATTGGCGATAGCACTACTGAAACCAATGCAAACATACACAATATATAGCATTTACTGCCGGGGGGTGACTTAATGCCTGCAGTAGAATAATGCTGCCACCTTGTGTTTTTTGAGGATAAATACTTGGACACAGAACGCTAATTAAAAAAAAAAAATACAGCTTTTAATTGTAAAAGGAGGATAATATTGCTGGGATCTGTTTCCTGGTTTAAGTTCATTATTTGACACCATTCCTCCCATGATTTCAACACAAATAAATTCTCCTATCATCCTAATGATGCAAGTTGTAACACAATTTGACAACAATATTTTACTGTATAATATAGGATGTTTCCTCATTCGTTCACATTATTTGAGGTGGCGTTGGATTTGAGGTTCAGATTGTGTAAAATATCCATACTAGTTTACCAGATTAACTACTTCCCATTTCACCATGACGTGAAGCGGTCCTTTCTGTCTGTGGACTGATGCAGACGTAATTATTTTTTCTTTTCAATGTCATCAAAGATCAATTATATTCATCCAATGTGGAAACAGGTTGAGGCCAAAAAAAAACCATTCTTAATTAGCTACAATTTTACATGAATACCCTCCTATAAATACCCTTTAACTTGTTTAAAACTAGTTTTGTTTTGTTTTTTAATAGATTCGGAACACTATAAATCATTATAAAACACACACTTTTTCACAAAACAGTGACCTGGTAGCCAAATAGAAAGCTTGCATTATGTTTCTAAAAAACGTACTTTATTATACCAACAGGCTTTATTGTATTCTTTAGTGCTTGTTACTATGTCATCAGCCTTAAATCACATACTTAAAAAAATGGGGAAAAAATGACAAACTATGACACACACACACTAATTGGCTATTCACACTATAAATCTGTATAAATAATTCTGTTTATAGACGTGTCCGCATCATAGCTTAAAGTTGTAGTTTTTAAAAGTATTTTTTGAGTTACATATCTTTCCTATGCTATTTAAAAAAAAATGTTTTAAGTGTAACTCTTTAAAGTGACCACACCACATTGCCATGAGCAGCAATTTTACCTCCCAGCGTATCGAAGTTGCTCGTCAGTTGATCGTCCCTAAAGATAGCCATGATATCAACAATGAAATAGTCACTCCATCAAGAGAGTTCGAATTATTTACTTGTGTCTGTAAGAAACTGAGAAGCTTCCTCGGATGACCTGCATTGTGACTCAAGAGTAGACACAATAAATAATTCATAGCCTTTCATTCAGAACACTATGAAACAGATGCACCCTGTGACAACTTACAACTTCTTGTTCTTAGTTTGAAGCCTTATACTATGGTTTTAATCTTGAAAACTGTTCTTTTTATTCAAATAGAATACTTTAGTTTATCATCGTAATCTCTCTAATCGCACAAGCAAAATAGTGTACGGCATTATGCAGAATCTAATTTGTTGTTTGACTGTTTACAAGTTGTGGATATAGTTTTCTGTATTGGCTGTTACAAAATTCCATCCAAGAGCCCATAAAGTGAACGGATCTATGTCTGCTGAATTGAAAAGAGAATTGCTAACCCCCCCCCCAGCCCAAACCAGGTTTTCAATCCCTACCCACAATCTGTCTGCCCTATCCTATTTCCTCTTCCTATCCCCTCACCCCAACCAGTACAGCAGCAATTCTCCACCTCTGAGCCGAGTCTTGCAGTTTCTTCCTGTTAAAAGGTGTTTTTCCTTTCCACTGTCAATTATGCTTGCTCATGTGGAATAGTTGTTTTTTTTTCTTCTCTGTAATAGTGCCTTGAGATGACTGTGTTGTATTTGGCGCTATAGAAATAAAATTGAATTGAATAAAGATTCAATTCATGGCAGATTGCAGAGCGGAGTAAAGGGCAACTGCTTTAAATTGAAAGTCACAGCCAATTTATTCTCACAATAAAACAGTTCCAGTCTCTTCACATTTTGAAACAACCTGTTAATGCCCTATGTCAAAAAGTTTAGAACAATATCAGGGGGGAAATGAATGCTTATTTTCCCCACATATTTTTGAGAAAATACAACCAAACAGTTGTATTTGAATCTACTCTCTGACCTGATCTGTGATAGTGTGGGAGTGAGATGAAAAAATAATAATTCCCTTGCTGGAATCTATAAAGTTGTTGCTATAAACAGGTTTACCTGTCAGAATAGGTCTGCAGGCTGAGTTGGCCTCTGGTTATGTGCTGGTTGATTAGAGTGGGATGCGATGCCTTGGGATGTACATGGTTACTCTCTTGTCATTCAGTCGCTGCGTTTTCACACAGATACCTTTGAGGGGAAACTGCCTCCAGCAAATCCTTCAGTCTGCAGTGGTCCACCAGGGAAGAACCTGTCAGTATTCAGCCAACCCACACAATAAAGATCTACCACATCCCAATTCAACACTGTGCCCTTTGAGCTGCTGTGGAGACCTTGGTGAACTCTGGGATGCTGATTTAAGGCTATGTAGTGGAGTACTTGACACACACACACCCACACACACACACACACACACACACACACACACACACACACACACACACACACACACACACACACACACACACACACACACACACACACACACACACACACTGAACCATTCCTGCCACTTTGCCTCCATTGTCCTCATGGTGACTAGAGGACCAGGCTCACAGGGGAAACATTGGTTCAGAAGAAGGCCTTTTCAAATGTCTCATCCATTTTTCAACGCTGGCCCACCGCTGTTGCTAACTACATGAATAAAGTATATTTTGAGACTCTGCTCAAGCTCAGTAGCAAACAGATATTAATGTTTTATACCTCTGGTTATGGACTACGGGCAGTGACTGGGGGACATTGGACCTGTGGTCACGTCCCTCATAAACACGTCACCACCTCCGACCGACAGCCAACTATTGATACTTGCATCAGCACTCGAACCATCTCTGCAAAAGGTTTTTGCAGCAGCTGCAGTAAAGAAATCTTCTGTCAAGCAAAGCCAAGTTGTTTCATGTTGTTCTCAACCCTCTGTGTTCCGACCGAACCCGTGCCGCCGTTACAAACAGCCGTGGAAAAGCATTTACCCAGCAAACCTCATTTTATTTTCACTTGAAACACTCCTATATTCTGTGGGGTGGGGGTGGGGGTGGGGGTGGCGGGTTCTCTGCTCCAGTGACTCCGGGTGGTATGGGAGGCAGACATGTAAGCCACAGCCTAAAGCAAAGCCTATTGATCTGTGTCAGCAGGCCATTGACTGGTGCTGGATATGTGTCAATGTTTGTAATGGGAATGGATAGCTCTCGCGTGTGCACGTCAGCCAGCATGTGTATGCGACTGCTGCCCGACTCCTGCCTATAGAAAGAGTTTGTGAATATGGAATGGTTACTTGAATATACACGAGTGTGTGCGGTGAATATAAAGAAAAATGTCATCTGTTGTTCATCTGTTTTGTATTTGCGAGAGTCGGCTGAAAATTGTAACTGTTCAATATTCAAAATGAAAACTGCATGTTCCTTAATGTGATGCTGTAGGCGTTACAGATGTCAAAATTAGATGAGCACATGTAAACCACAACAAGGAAAGAATATACTGAATCAGTGCACTCAATAGAAACCGGACTGGGAAAACACGGCCTTTCTATTTTAGCTTGAAATCCCAGTTATGTCTGAAATAAATGATGGGCGCTCAAGGGCGCTTTATTGAAATTTTATAGCCCTGGTTTGTTTTTCAAACTACATTTATTTGCATTCATTTCTCAAAAAGGACTCCAAGTGAATTGCAGAATTATATCAAAGCATTCACAGCCTAAAAAGTGAATTTGCTCTGTCCAAGTTGACATGGGGTCGTCATTACCAAACAACCGAAACAATTATAGTCAACAATAACAAAACAAAAAAAATTCAAGGGTGCAAGATCCCTTTGCAAATGTGCAATGACTAATGCGAGCCTGCTGGGGTTGGTGAACGCAAATAGGCTATGCATATCCAATATATATTAATTCCCCTGATGCTGAATCTTGCCTCATGAATACATTCTGCATGACCCGACCTAGAAGTGCGGCTGTATTGCAATTCAAATGACATCAAGTTGAGGCAAAGTGTTTTCTGTCTGTGCAGGTAGAACGTTGAGTCATAAAAATGAGACACAGCTCCTCGCTGACTTCATTAACTCCGAACACGAGTTTGGCGGCGATGCTGACACAAACCAATTTGCATTTGCAACGCAGGGAAAGAGTGGACTGACACCATATCTTGCGGGTCATATATTGGATATCTTTCACACCTGGAAACTGCAGTCAGAAACAGTGTCTACCTTCCCAGTGAACGAACAGACAATAAATTGCTCCTCATCAGAAGATAATGAACTCAGTGAGTCAGGCAGCTGACTCTGTCTGGCACTGGCCACAGTCTGAGCACTCTAAAGGGTTTCTCTTATTCTGGTAATAAATTGTGACAAAAAGAAAAAGAAAAAAGGTTACGCCTGAAGTCAAGACATCTAAAGGCCCCCTTGATAGAACAGCTCGCAATATTGTTGACATCTTATTTGTGGCTTCTAGTAACTGAGAGTATCCCATTTGTCGTAAACACTTCTCCTTTTCCTTGTAGAGGCAAAAAGGTACAGATTCATTTTTCTCTTCTTTTTCTCCTTCCTCACTCGGGATTTTTGTCCACGATATTCAGCAATATGAGACAAGCTCTCTGCAGCGAACACGGGTCTCATTCTATCGAATGGATTGTATGTTTGCAAGTAGTGGCCCATAAAAACAGCCAGAATTATGACCCTCTGTCATGTGGACCTGTAGCGGCCCATACTGGCTGTGCTTTGTGCTTTATGCTCAGAGATTCCATCATACCGTTATATTTGATTGAAAATGCAACCAATAATGGTTCAAGAAACATTGATGTATCATATCTTCCTATTGGATGAATAGCAATGCATTCAATGTATATATTCAGTCATGAAGCTTCACTGCTAATAATTTATGAGCTAAATCCAAAAACAAAAAATGGATTTTTACTAAAAACAGACAAATTCAGCAGAATTAGACACGTATACCCAATTACAGACAAAATACAAAGAAGAAGGTTGATGCAGAAGTGACTTTTATTTTACATCTTAATATCTAATCCATCTATTAAACTTAACTTTAAAGATACTTGAGCAAAAAGAAGACGATGTAAGACCTTGTTTAAATGTTTGTATATATCATGTTAAGCTGGTTTAAATAATGAGAAATCACATATGGAACAAGTGTTGCGTTGCCTGGATCATGTTTGAAGAGATCAGTTATGTCTTTGGAGGTGACGTCTGCTTGGTCTGTCAGCGTGAATCAATAAACAAATCTTCAAGGTGATGTTCACAGCAACTCTCACCCCCACATGAATTAAATTGACACGGGAACGCATCAGCATATGACACGATAGACATTCAGGCTGAAAAGCAAACAACATAAACACAAAGTTACAATGCTAGAACACAGTAAACTCTAAGAGGGCAAGATCGCCTACCTTTCAGGCAAAGTATAGCTGTTCGGTTCACCCACAATTAAACCAAACGGGATTTAAAGACAAAGACAAATGTTCCAATTGTCGAAAAAACAAAGACATTCAAGTAAAGTCTATATAAATTGTGGGCAATAGTATTAAAGTCGAGTGCATTAACCCTGCTTAATTATATATAACTTAACAATAACCTAATGCCACAAGCAGAGCAGACTGCAGGTTCTCAGTGGTTTTCATGCATAGTTGAGAGTATGACATGTAAAACTAACCTTCAGTGTATTACAGACATCAACAGCCAAAAAGGTCAGAGTTGCTGTCAACTAGTTTCTTTAGCTAAAACAAGATAAACCCACTCATTGGCCAACTTGATAATTCACAACTTTTAGACCCATGTTGAAGTGATCTGGGAGTTTAGCATAAAACCTCTAATAACCACAAGCCCCATTTCACAGCTGGGTGTGGTGACATGTTTAAACAAGTGCTGGTGATGTCAGATGTGTGTGGGTCTGTTTTGTTTTTTTTTTGTTTTTTTTTAAAGAGGTTCATTCTTGGCAAGTTTTTAGTGTTTAAGACGCTCACATTCAGTAAATGTCTCTGTAGGCGCTAACGTCACTTTATGTACCATAAAAACAAAAAAAGGCAAAGACCTCCTGCTGTCACTGCTTCATATTGTCGCCTGCATGTGTTTATTTGCCAGCATCCTTTCTCTCATTCACATTCTTGTTGTGTGTCATCTCATTAATCTCAGTTAACCTGCTGCTATTGCATTGTTTGGTAATTATAATGCAAGTGATGCTTGAACAAGGGGTCTCGTGGTACTTTAGTTGCCACGACTGTCCTTTTACATCAAGAAAATCCCAGGTTTTTTTTGCATTTTTGGGCTCGGAGGCTTAGATTTTCAAGTGCACTCCGATTTTCCTTCCATAGTGCAAAAACACATTTCAGTTTAATTGGTGACGGTAAATTGCCAAAGGGCAAATGTGAGTATGTGTGTAGTTGTCTGTCTCTCTCAGTCTGACATAACTGGAAACCTGTCCATGCCGTATCATGTCTTTGCTTATTTGTCAGCAGGGATTGTGCACCCGCCCTCTGGATAAAGTTGGATAAAGAAACACACAAGATGGACAGATAATTATCCTGGTATGTGTCATTGTTTTATGGCCATTTCCTCTTTTTTTCCCCAGTATTTTTTTTTCTTGGGTATTCCTCCATTTGATTCATCCATCTTAAAACACCCCTCTGACTGTACCAGTGCGATTTTCTTTTACAAAACGCTTTACTTTCTTGACTTTTTTTTTTCTTTTTACCCGTTTGTTTCCTCACTTAAAATAAAGCTGGTAGAGAAAGTGACAGCTCTAATTCTTCCGAAAGAGCGAGGGAGCAGCTTCCCTGGGGCCTTGTGAAATATCAGTGTTGGAACTAAATGAAGATCTCTGCCAATGTGAAAAGCTGAATAAAGTTCCCTCAGACTTGAATCCTGAATGTTCAACGCTTTTTGAAAGAAACGAGTTGAGCGTGTGCCACGAATACATACTGATTGTTCTTGTCTGAATCCTCAATGTGAGTAGGCATACAAATGACAGACCAGATACTTGAGCTTGTTTGCGATTAGGGGGAAAACATTTGCACAGGTATTAGTGGGACAATATGCCAAAATCACACTTTCATTGTTGGGAATTGCTGTGGATGAATGGGTTGTTAATTTGTTTCAAAGCTACAAGGTGTAGCTCCTAAATAGTAAAGTTCATTTTAATTACACATGCTCTTTGATGACAGTTATAAAAGTAAGCTGACTTTTTTTTTTTTTTTTTTTTTAAAGAAACTAATACATCCACGTGTTAGAGGTGCTCAAGGTCACAGTTTGCCTGTGAGGAGAACATTTGGTGGCCCTGATCACATATGTATGGATTTGGTGATCTTAACAGTTTGTGCAGATGTTTAATGCACAGATGAAACAATGTTTGTGCCCCTCGAAATAATGATTGCAATTATATTTTTGGGAAGTAGAGTTATAGTATTTTCTTCCGGGTTGAGGTTAATGAATGGGGGGATGAGAAGTGATGCCAGTTTGCTTCGCGCATCTCTCTCTCTCTCTCTCCCTCGCTCTCTCTCTCTCTCGCTCTGTCAGTCGGACTCGCCAAGGTTCAGGGAGGACGTCCGCCCGGAGAGAGAGCACGCTCTCCCCGCATAGCGTCACTGTCGACCCGCCTCGGCTCTCGCCTCCTTCAACCCCCCCACTTCCCAAATGGATGTTATCGCCTGATTCGTCTCTCTCGCTCTTTTTTTTTTTTTTTTTTTTTTTTTAATTTGGACATCGCACGGCGCTCTCGCAGCCGCGACGACCATCTCCTCCCCGGCTTGTGTTTTACGGTTCGTCTCGACGCCACGGAGGGAATCACTCCCCCCCCCCTTCCCCCTACTCCCCCCTCCTCCATCGCTAGCGCGCTAAGCTAGCTAGCCCGCTAACTTAGCGGCGATACTTTGCGCCGTATCGGCGTCAGTTCTTTCCGCCTCGCGGCTCTCCTGCGCCACAGCGGCGGCTTGACGTGACCCGTCACTCAAGGTAAGCGACTATATCTGCGCGTGGGTTTTGTTGTTCCGACCAGGGTTGTTTTTTTTGGGGGGGGGGGGGGGTCTGGCGGTTCATCGGGAGGCTGGCGGAGGGAGCCGCTTGTTGACAGAAGCAGCCAAGCAACGGGGAGATGCGACGCGACTCAACGTTTAAAACACACGGGTCGTCCCTTTCTCTCGCCCAGATGATTTACCCCCTGAAACCCGTCTAAAAAGCCACACGACACTTTTCTTCTTCTTCTTCAACCTTGACTGTTGTGTGATGAATGGGCCACTGCCGGGTTCACGTTATCTCACGCTTGCCGCATTTGACTGCGGCGACTTTTCCTATAACGGTCTCCTGTTGAGAGAGAGAGAGGGAGCGAGAGAGGGAGAGAGAGAGACAGCGATCACACACCAGCCTCCTCTGTCAACAACATGCAGAGACATGGAAAAACGACTGAAGTTCAGCCTAATGCTTCATTCACAGGGGAGTGTGTGCATACTCTCTTCCTGGAGCTCCTTGCCTCTTCCCCCCCCCTCCTCTCTGAATATTAAAGTGCTTCAGTGTTGCATCACAACCTGGAAATATGAGCTATAAACCTGGAATTTAACCTCCGCTTTGCACCCCCCCCCCCCCATCCCCATCCTGTGTCTAATAAAGGTCAGATGATTTCGCTGAGCTTGACACAAACCTGGAGAAAAAAGCACACCGGTGGCCAGAATTCAGCTCGTCTTTCAATCAGCCTGTCTTTCACAGAGGTTGAGCATAATCTTGTGTATTTCAGATCACAAATGTGGGCTTGGTTGAGGCATGCGTGTCGTCTGGTGTGTGTGAGGAGAGAGTGAGTGGGAATGCATTAACTACGTTGTCATTACGTGCAAAGATAAGGAATTGGACTCGCTATCAATCCTGCAGAGAGGATGAAGACGTGGGATTGACAGGAGCCCAATTAAAAGGAATTTGTCATGTTCCTCTTTTAAAGGGAGCGGAAAAAACGGGAAGCATGTATTATTTATCACGTGTGTTTTGCAGGCGTATGTGTGGCATCGCTTGTAGTAGGAGGGAGGGATAGTGACTGCATCTTTGTTTTTACCTGGAGCAAGTATTTCAGCCGCAAACGGGAGCTGGTGGCTGTGATGATATTTCATCATGATTATCTGAGTGGTGCATGAAAGAGGAAGCGTCTTGACCGTGCTGGTAAATAAATGATGGCGCTTACATGTGAGTGGTAAGTTCTCTTCACAGACATTTCCTCAGACGGGTGTTGTATACGTCTCATAAGTGGGATCGTGCCTCTGAGCTGTATATCTGCGTTCAGCCTTGTGCTCAAGCATGGCCGTCCGGCATCAAAAGGAAATGAATCATGTTCCTCATTTCAAGGCCGTGGAGTCGGCATGATGCGTTTCCTGCCCTGTGTGTGTGTGTGTGTGTTTGCTGGTCATTCAGGCCCCAGCAGATGTGCCGCCGCCGCCGCTGTGTGTGATGATTTAGAGCATCATGTACTGGGAACATCTCGGCTTAATTGTCAAGACTGAGATGTAGTTTGACACGAGTTTGTGGAGTACAACAAAATAGGTCCCGCTTCTCAAGGAGCGAATGGCTTCAGTGAAGTCGCCTTTCGTGTGTTGAAGTCCAAACATGTCTTTGGGCGAGTACAGCTCGGTGGCTTTTGACTTTTATCGTTGAAGTCATCCGTTGGGCACGTTCCCACAGTGTTGGACAGCAGGCTTTGATTAAAGCTGCAGCACACTTTGAACGTCACCTTTTCAAAACCGAAAGGAGTGCGAGTGCAACCACGGTCTGGGATCAGTAGCTGAGGTATCCAGGCTGTGTGCTCGACTCGGCTACTCCAGGACATAACCCAATATTGATAACGGTGAGGCTCTCCAACATCCTCTATTGGTGTTTGTCATCGAGCGTGGCCGCGCTGCATTTATTGCTCTGAGCTGCTTCTGGAACAATAGCTCTATTCTGGCCCATGTCTCCGGAGGGAGGCAGCAGCATTCGGCGTTCCCGGCACTCTGTGTGCCAGCGAGGCTTGGTTTAGGATTGGGTTTCCACAGCCACCTGGAGCTCAGAGCACAGGAATGCCATTGTTCCTCCTTCCAGACTATTGCCGGATCAGGCACACATGCAAACAGACGCATGCACATAAACAGACACATGCAAGAGGAGCTCATACCAACTTTGCCCGTCCTCCGAAAACCGAGGTCCCCCCTGCTTTGTTACCGAGCCATTACTTGCATAGTGAGAGAAATGTCAGGCTTTCATGTGCACAGGATCTGGCATTGCAAGAAGAGATGCTTGCTTATACAAGTGGCCGGTTTAAAAAGAAAAAGAAAAAAAATCCATTGAGCAGCAAACCGCAAAAGGTATAGGACCTGAGCTGATTGCATTTCTACTATTATTTGCTGGCCTCTTACTTTGTATGCCTGTACAGTTTAATGAGGTTCAGTCCAACTGATCTGCTATAAACTGTGCTTTTTAGAATGGCAAAAATGAGGAATATAAAAATAAGAAAATCAGGAGAAGGTTTAATCTCATTCTGCACCCAAAAGAAAAAAGGTCGCTGTATGTTTAAGTATCTCCTCTGGGGACAAGTTTGTCCTTCATAGTGCTTCTATTCCTATTATACAAAACTTGCTCGAGCCACACGAACATCTCCATAGAATAGGGAAGCTGTGGTCAAATCACAGACGCTAGATGCAGCATGTCAGCAATGGACCTTCAGATAAAATTAAACGGCTTGTTTCAGACAGAAGATGACTTAAATAACTTATATGAAATGAAGAAGGATTAAAACAAGAACCCCTGCATTCTCCATGCTTTTTAGGTGGAATCCAAGAATATAAGTGAACCATGCAAATTAGGATTGTCCGTATTCTTATATTCATGTAAGCATATGCGGATGTCACCAATGGTAGCGATGTTAATCGTTTATTGATATTTCATAATAGGAAATTTGCCTTCAAATTGGCAAGTCCTGTTATTTACCAATGTGTGGATTTGTCAGTTCCCTGCCTTTTGTCTGTTATCTTAAGTTCAATACTTCAGCTGTGTTGGTTAGTCAAGGACCAGGCATCGCTACATAGAAACTGTGAAGTGTGATTTCTTCTGTCATTAAAGACCCAACATTTAATCAGTCAATCGTACAACGTTAATGACATTAATGACTATTTTCTTGCCAAATTCAAGTCAATAGAAATTCAGCACTGAAAGGAAATTGTAAGTTACTGATAAAAGATGTGGATTCTCACAGAACAGACCAAATGTACCGTCACTTTCTTGTGTTATCGGTTCCCATGAGTGAGATGTCAGTTTGACTGTTTGCTTGTAAGTTTGTTTTTTTGTGTTTTTTTTTCTTTTAGATATGAAGTCTTGCCTTGTGCATGAGAGCATTGCACACATATTCCAGCCTGCTCCTTCACTGATGCAAGTTTTGTTTTAAATAATGTTGTCTGATCAGCCACAGACTCACTCCATGTTGCGTCAGCCAGTTTTGCCAAAGAGCACCATGTCAGAAAGCTGGTATTTTTATTTTTTTTCCCTCCACGAAGTTGTCGACTTTCTTCTCAATGTCATCCTGTAAGACGCATGTTAAATCAGTTCCAAAACAACTGTCCCCAGAACCATAATTTAAACTAGAGTGCTGCGCTAATTGAGGATAAGGAACAAGTGGATAAATGGAGACAAAAAAAACAACTTTGTCTCAGCAAAGGTCAAAAATAGGAAGCATCCCAAAACAGTAAAGGTTGAGTTTGTTTGATACATCGATCATCAATATGGCTCTCCGGTCGCCAGTCCATCATAGGATAAACACAGACACACATACTTAATCCTCTGGGGAATTTAGAGTCACCAAATGACCTCACATGCATGTTTCTGGACCGTGGAATCGGAGTACCTGGAAGAAATCCACTCATGTATGGGGAGAACATGCAAACTTTGCACAGAAAGATATTGATACTGTTTAACTTCCTGTCATTTTCTATCCATAAATAAATATCATCACGATGCCAATCCTGAACTGCAACAATCTCACGTCGTGACAGTGTTACCGGGATGTGCGCCCCCGTGTAAAAAGTCTTCAACATTAGCTATTCTTGCTTTAAGCTGCCGACTGAGATTTAATGTCGAGTCAGAGCCTGCAGAAACCAGGTCTGGATAGTTGAGATGGATCAGATAGCAGAGACCTAAATACTTGCTTTTCAGACAAAGTGAGAGAAGCCGAAAACGGAGAGGGATGAGAAAAAAAAAGAGCCACTGGCAACATTTAGCAGTTTTGTGGTTTTTTTTTTTTGGGGGGGGGGGGGGGGGTTCTGCCTCACAGTCTTCTAGGGCCTCTAAGGCAGACAATTTCAGTTGTGTGTGTGTGTGTGTGTGTGTGTGTGTGTGTGTGTGTGTGTGTGTGTGTGTGTGTGTGTGTGTGTGTGTGTGTGTGTGTGTGCACGCGTGTGCATATGTGCATGCACTTGCCGGCGTGTGTGTCCTCTGGCTCTCCGGTGGGTCACATTAGGGATAGGGTTGCATCGAAGTGGGTCAGCCACTGCCACGAGGGAGTCTTGCCAGCTTCCTTCTCCCTCTCGGGCGGGAGAACCATCTAAAGGCCACCGCAATCACACAAACCCCCCCCCCCCCCCACCATTTGTGCGCTTGTGCACACGTCGTCACGTCTTTTAATATTTGTTGTTATCGTGAGCCCACTCTTGACATACCTGCCATCTTCCTCGCACCTCGACTCTGGAGGAACCACCGTGCATTTGGAGGCAAAAAAATAGAGCAGCAAGCCTCAGCTATGGCGCATTATGTTGCTGCATATGGGGTCTGAACAGATGATTCAGAGCCTGTCACACTCTGCGTGTCTCAGCTGGATGGACACAGTGTTTCTGCTGGCTTAATGATAAGGAAATAGGATTTAGTGCGGTATTCAGCAGAGGTTTATTTCAACCCCTGGCCGCAGTCGCTGGTTTTCTGCTTTAGTTCTGATTTTGCGAGGAATTAATGGTTTAGTTCTGTTTTCAGCGGGGTATGTCGTGTTCGTGCCTTGTTGGTTGTGAGATTTCGGCACGAGGTAACAAAAAGATAGCAAATTAAGGAGGCTTTTTTATGTCACAATCTGGTAAAAATTCACATCAACTTCTACCAAGTACAAATAAAGAGTGTAGCTCCCAGTGTGGGGAAGTGTAATTTAAGTCTGTTCTTCACAAGAGCAATGTATTGTCCATGAACAAACTGGAAGAACAAACTAGGAATTGATTGATGTTTGTGCATGAAAGTCAGGAAATCTTCCAAATTCAATCCTGCACGTTTGTGTGATATTCGTACATTAAACTCTTCTATTGTCAGAAACAAGATTTCTGTCGAACAGAAACGCCTGTTGAGTTTTTGATATTTATTTACAGGACAGCGGCATTTTGATCCCCTCGAAATGTCACTATTTGAAAATGGCTTCGAGGAATGCCCCGGTCTGCATCAAGAGGGAAAACGCAAGCTTCCTGAAGTACTGACACTTACAGTAGCAGTCAATGGATTTAATGCCCAGGCATGAGTAGATCGACTCCTGCTAGTGTGGCTCACTCTTTTGAATTTAACAGTGCTTGTTCAACAAAGTGTACATTTTCTACACCACTAAATGGATCAGCGGTGTGTGTGTGTGTGTGTGTGTGTGTGTGTGTCATGTGTTGCATGACAAAAAAAACAAACATTGCTAACTCCATCAGCGTCATGCGTCTGTTTCAATTAGGTCAATTTCATCTGCAGAGGGCCTGAACAAATCATTTTCTGAATTGTGTTGACATTGAAGGTCAGACCCTTTAAATTATTTTGCTTTATGTCGTTCATAAATTTGTTTAAAAAGCTATATTCCTCATAATTTCTGTCTGTTTTCTTCAGAAATGTCAAATCTTTTGTAGTTACAAGCGTCTTGTATTCAAAAATTCTATTTGCACTGTGTGATAATGTAAGACTTTTTGACTATAAAGAACAGTTCCCAGGTCTAAGGACATCACAGACAGCTGTGGGGAAAAAAAAAAAAAAACCTTTTTCAAACAGAATAATTAATCAATTTAGTTTTTCGGTCAATTCTCACCACTCTCATTAGCTGCATTTCCTAATGCAGCAGCCAGCTGTTCTCGGCATAAAAGCTGTACACCACAAATAACAGGCAGAGAGGGAAGAAAAAAAAACAGCCTGTCAACGCTGTGGAGCATTGAACAGCTACAGACCCAGATGTTTCCTTTATGACGCAATAAGGAACACAAAGAAAGAGCAAAAAGGAGAGCGAATAATGGATTCATCCTCAACAGGTGGTTAGAAACACGTCAAAAGATACGTTTTGTGTCATTTCTCTTTTTTTTTGTACGTGCTTTAATGAGAGTAGGGTCACGGGGGCTGCAGCTCGTTTAAGCAGACGGCATGCACCAGTCTGGGTTTCCAAGGGAGAGGTCACTTATCTAATACAGGGCGAACGCAGAAAGACGGACGATAAACTCTGTCCATTCAAATCACAACTGTGGAAAATTTGTATCATAGAAAATGTTGTATCCAAAGTTTATTGCCCCGAATCCAGCTTTTCGTCAATTTGTATTTATTCAGTCATATCAGCTGCATTCAGAATCTGCTGTGTCTGTGTAAGCTGGGCTGGCTCCGCCCACACATGCCCATCTTGTTTAGAGGAGGAAGTAGTTCCTCTCGTGGTGCCATGTGCCAGAGCAGAGCTGCTTAATATTGGAAGGGTCAAAGGGAAGGCCTACCTTGATTTGGAATGGCTAAAACTGCAATGGCATGGTTTGATTTCTGGTTGGTTCATTGAAGTGCACACATTTGAGAAAATGGAACAAGCCACGGAGAGAGATGAAAGACTTCATTCATTTCTGGGGCGTCCTTTCAAGTATGGGGACGATTATTACTGTTGAAAAAATAACCCATTAGAAAGTGAATTTTGCATGATATGACCCCCTTAAAATAACCGAATAAACAACCCATGTCATGGAGTGTGAGAGGAAACTGATGTAACTGCAATAAAAAAAAAAGAAAACATGCAAGTACAAAAACATCATGCAGTCTCCACATAGAAATGCCTTTGGAATTCAAAACCCTGAACAATTTACTGCATCATTGTTTTTCCTGCGCCTCGCATGCAGTTTTGCCATCTTGTCCAAACTCCCAACTGAAGGACGGTGGTGTTGTGTAGTGCTGCTTGACATTGGCGGATATCCGTACTTCACAGAGAGACTGTGTGTGTACTGTACACAGCTTTAAGAGTCACCTTGAAGGCTCAGTGGAGAGAGAGAGAGAGAGAGGGAGAGAGAGAGAGAGAGAGAGAGAGAGAGAGGTGATCCGGCCAGCAGCCGCTCACTCCCATAGAGTTTAGTAACCCTATAGGTCGTCTTCAGCTTAGCTCCAACAATTCCCCTCTTTGTAAAAGTGTACCGCTCGTGTGTGTTGGTATCAGTTTACTGCCTCAGATACTACTCGACGGGGGGAAAAAAAAAAGGCATAGTTTCCATGGTGACAGCCGTGCTCCTTCCCCATCCCCCCCCCCCCCCCCCACGCACTCTCCATAAGAGGAAGTGGAATATGTCCAATTTCTGCTGACTCATGGAGAAACAATTGCCTGAGACATACTACACACACACACTCACACACACTCACAAAACTCCCCACCGTGGCCTGGAAGAACGGTTGGCGTGCTTTTTTAAAAATGTGTTACACACTGTTAGTATGTGTTGGCATCTTCATTCAACTCTAATGTGAGACTTGAATTCAATGGGGGATTTTCCAGTACAATTTTATTTTTTAACCTTGTTTGACAGACTTTCTCATCTATAAAAATATAAACCAATATTTCTTTTTTTTTTTTTTATGTTTTTCATCAGTGGAACAGAGGTATTTTTTCTGTCCTGTTCTAAATGAATGCTGGGGTTTTTTTTCTGGGTCATAAATGTATTTCTTCTCAATCTTACTTACTTTGAGGTTGTTGTTTTTTTTAATCTGGTATCGGCCTGTCTGGCACAGTCTACCACGAGCCATTCAAGGTCTGTTAAATCCTCTTTCTTCTCATGGTTTGAACTTGAGGAGATAATTTTGACCGTGTCTGTGCAGTACATGCGAGAATCTATTGAGTTGACATCAGAAACCTTCACTCAAGGTTTGACGAGGATGAGATGCACAGGTCACAAACTTCCAGCTCCACCCCCAGAGATCCTGCAGGGTGTTGCAGAAAGAGATAAAGAAAGCACATGGTGACATATAAACCTCTCGGAAGTCAAGAAAGTACATGAAAATCAAACCACTGCACGGCAATAGAAATCTAAAGCAAACTATATAAAAAAAAAAACAATCCGAGGTAACCAGGAGTATTTCCTTCACTTGTTTTTCAATTTAAAAGTTTAATTTGTGGCTGCCATGCTCAGGGTTCAGTTCCTGTAAGGCATTGATGCTTTATTGTTGGCCATACCTAGATTGTGCATCTCAGTTTGATCTGCTCGTGTAACTGTGTTGCTGCCGCGAAATGAATGAATTAATTACAAGTGAAAATGGCTTCACAGCATCTGTGAATGTCTTTATTGCTCAAAGTAACCAGTGAGAAAATCTGTCATGCAGTTCTGAGTGTCGCAGATGATAAGCTCCAAAAGGCAGTCTGAAAAATGCTAATTTTGAGAGACAACATTTTTCCTGCCTCCAAGAGCCTGTCGGGGGGAAGAAGCGTGAGCATGTGACTGATGGATGAGATGCTATATTTTGGATTTTCATTTGGAGAACCAGGCAGGATCTGACAATCAGGCCAAAAGTGTTGCATTTTGAAAGAGCGCGGTATCTGCCATGCAATACCTTAACCGTTAAAGTGAGGCGTGCACAGTGGCCTGGCAAAGTTGCACATTATTGATCTCTGCGGGGATGTTTGTCTCCTGTGTTTGATCCTCTGTACATGAGCAGTGGGAAGCCACAGCACAGTGTACAGAGATTAACTTCACTTGAACCTTTGCGGTGCCTCGGTCACGGCCTAATGGCAATCCTGTTCCCGTAGTGACGTCTGTTTGTACCTGGATAACAACCCAATGAGTGTTCATATGGAGGATTTGGTTGTACATTTTTTTTAAATGTCCTCGTTGCAAAAAAGGGGAATCCTGAGATCGAGCAGCTGCACAGCACATAAATACCACCTATTGGGTTCATCTGAGTCAATGAGGAGGGAGAAACACCGAGCAAATAAAATGAATAAAATCAATGAAAAAAGATATTACAAGTGCGTAAATTGTTTACTTTCTTATTTAAACTGCAGAAATCAAGAAGACACACATAGGCTACAGATCAATTGCAAAGTATGTTGTTGCTATTTTGGTGGGTTGGAGTTCATTACAGTCTTTCTCTCAATCTTTAGTGTAATAGGAGTTTGTGGATATGATGGTGTACAGTTGGCTACACTCTATTCCTCCCAGTGTGGTATAGCAAACTACATCACACTTTTATTCTCAACTACATTGACCAAGTGTCACCAAATTACCTGAGAAATGGATTGTAATTGTTTTAAGGCAATAGACAGGAATGTCAAAACACTGAATGTCGGGAGATTTTTGTTTTATTTGGCAGAAAATGTTTCGCAAGCCCTTCGTGGCTACAACTAAGCTATACTGTGTGTTAGCAGTGTTGGACTCCAGGTTGGAGATGTGGACTTGGTATCTAAGGTTCAATGGCTCGAATCACACGGCTGACAGGTTTCCACTGTGGCTCCCGGAGCAAAGCCCGGAACTCATCGGCTCCCTGGGCGCGGCGACGTGGCGGCCCGCTGCTCCCAATAACGGGATGGGTCAGATATGATATTGGAGACAGTGGTGGCCTCCAGCTTAGAAAAGCAGACTTGGGATTGGACGTTTGCAGGTTCAAATCCCAGTGCCGACCACTGTAACTCCCTGAACAAGAACCTTGTTCCCTGGGCATGACACGGTGGCAGCCCACTGCTCGTAGCTTGTGTAGTTAAGGTTAACTATGAATAAGGCGGGTTAGATGCAGAGAATGAATTCTCCTACAAATGCACGTTTCTCGTGAATTTCACTCCATTTAACAGGAAAGTAAACAGGCTTTCCGGTGGGTTATGATTTATTTCCATTAAACCTTATTGTAAGAAAAAAAAAATATCTACCAGACACAGATTTATTTATTTATGAGAGTAGCAAAGCCTCAGCCCCAAACAACAGCGTGTATGTGCGCTAGCGTTTGCTTTTATGTGCAACTTTTGAGGTTAATAAGGAAGAGGAGTGCAGGAAGGTCTGACCCTGCCGTGGCACCTCTCCACTCTGTCTTCAGTTGTGTGACAGTGGGAGCTATTTGCCATGGGCTCATCCTGGGAAAGGTGGTTGCACTCCTCTCTCGGTCCACACACACACACACACACACACACACACACACACACACACCAGTTGTTATCTGCTGCCAGGCTGCTGCTCTGAGTGTCCGTACGTTTTGTGTGTCTGAGGTCTCTTTGAGAAGAGTTGTTCTGGCCTGGTCATACTGATAGCCGTATCACCAGTTACTCCTGGTTGATGGACTGCAGAACAACACATCCTTTGTTTTTCTGAGTATGTGTGGGTGTGTATGCTAAGCTATCAGAAATTGCTTTTCAGCAAGCTACAAATGTCAGATGCACTGTGCTGAAGTGACTTGGGAGTGTGTGTGTGTGTGTGTGTGTGTGTGTGTGTGTGTGTGTGTGTGTGTGTGTGTGTGTGTGTGTGTGTGTGTGTGTGTGTGTGTGTGTGTGTGTGTGTGGGGGGGGTGTTTGAGCTGCAGTGTAATCTGCCTGAGGCTGGGATGTGGGTCAGTGTGGCTGATGGGGGGGGGGGGACAACAGCAGGATACTGCCTCTGTACTCGCTGCATGGGGACTGGCCACCTTAAACCAATGCAGCATTAAGCAGGGACCAGCCCGCCCGTCACATTTGATTTCTTTATTGTTGCATTTTGTCTTCCATTTCACATATCCTTAAACACAATACCTTGACTGTTTCTGACATTCTAATCTTATTTTTTTTTCTGGATGCTAATATAAGCAAGAAAAAAGCCCAAACACGGCCATTTAGAAATGTATTAGGAGTAGGTTGTGTTAGTATGGGGTTTATCAGCATAGCAGGATAGGAATAGAGATGACGATTTATGCAGCTGTTGATAAAGTGAGATTTGACAGAGAACGGTCAGATCAGTCGGACCTGGAACTCATAGTGGATTTCACCTGCAGTCATTAAGCCAAAGTTATTGCGCAACATTAACAACTCACAATGAAAGCTTATTGGAGGTTATGTAGTGTGACGAGGAGTGCGTGTGTGTGGGCACAGGGACTATTGACCTCATAAAGGAGCTGCTTAAATGAAATATCGACAGTGTCTGCTTGGTTAGGAAAGATGTGTGTTTGTGTGTGTCCGTTTTCAGAGTTGCCTGTGTAAATGTAGATATTTGCCCAGTCACTGTGCATTTTGCTTCTGCCAGTTGGCTATTGAGTGTCGATTCTTAAAAATGTGTACTGAAGAGGACAAGAGTTTTGAGTGTTGATTGGATGATAAGGGTTAGATAAGAGCTTTAAGTGGTTAAATGACTTTTTTTTTTTCAACAGTTGGATAAAATCAGTGTCTTTTCTCCTGTCTAACAGTAGATTAGTTGTTTGCTGGACTGAACCTGTGATACAAATCTTAAGAAGTTATATGTTAAACCTACTCTGATCCCATTGAAGGAATTGGTAGCATTCTCTTGTATCACTTTATAATTAAAGTAAAAGCCTAAAAAGTTCAAAGAACAACGAGCAATCACAGATTTCTGACCTCCGTGAAGAGTAGACATGGACACAGGGTAAAGACACACAATCCACTTCCAGATCAACTGTCTTTATTCATTAAGTAGTTTGTATTTCAAACTTTGAATTAACACAAGATAAGACAATATATTGCGAAATAAAAAATGTTCAGTGATAATTGTTTTGATCCCAATCACCACCAAAAATTATTGTGTTCTTCCTTTCATCAAAATGCACCTGTGTACCAATTTCCATGAAGATCCGCACATCAGTTATTGAAATAGCTTGTTAACAGACAAATAAACGCGGGTAATTTTATAACCTACTTGGTGGAGGCAATACCAAAGTAGTGTGTGAACATTAAGTATATCTGAACCTGATTCAATTTCTACCAGAGTTCTCGACTTTTCATGCAAGAACACTCCAGGTTCAGTTCCCGGTCAGGACACTGCTGAGTCAAATTTGCACGTTCCCCTGGTGTCTGGGTTGGTTTCCTCAGGGCATCTACCACTTCTAGTCCAAAGACATGTTTGTGGGGTTAATGGGCGACTCTGAATTGACCGTAGCATCGTATTTGCATAGTCTTGCAAATATTGTCTGTCGTTCTTTGTTCGTCTTGAGATTGGCATAAGACCTGTCTGGAGCATACTCTACCACTTTCAACGACACTCCTTTGAATAAAGTGGATATAAAAGTTGAATGGAGATTTCCTCATACCCGCATACAAATCAGTGTGGTTGTGATGTTAAGATAAACTGCATTCAATGCTTTGACGCAAAGAACAATAGCTTGTAGCTGTTCCATACTTCCAGTTAATATATGTTCTGTGTTGCTTTATCCATTTCATGGTCGTGGCTCAATCCAGCCCACACCAGCTAACAATGGGGAATCTACACAGGTCTCCATTTGTGCTTCTCCCTGAGGCCGTAAACATAGTCACGTTAGAGATGACCTAGCTGGATCGTTCCATGTAATCCCATGCAAATAGTTTTTTTTTGTGGAAGTAAATCCAGCTGCTTCGTTGCGTGTGCAGGCACATGTTTTCACTGATGCGTGTGTCTACATGGGCAAAGTAGAGGCAAACACGATAATCTATCTGTTATACATTATTCAGTTTCTTGTGGGTTCTTTTTTTTTTTTATCCCCTTTTTGTTTCTGATGGGGTTTATTTTGTTTTGTTTTTATTTTGCGAGAATGTTTTTAATAATATTTTTTGGGGGTGTATTCCAAATTCAAAATGTTTGACTTTTTTTTTTTTTTTCTTTCCCCAAGTGCACCTTGAAAAACCTTTGTTGTTTTTGTCCCAGTGTGTGCAGTTAAAACTGGCTCGTGTGCTAAAACTCCGTGTCAAACCTTTGCTACGGCACCACAGCGGGAGGAGGTTGCATGCTGTGTAGAATTGGTAGGAAGTCTGTCCTGGATTGGGAATGTTGCCGGGAGCGTTGGGAGCACACAGCTGGAGGCAACGCATGCACTTCAGCTTGATCCCGTTAACAGGGAGCCGTTGGCCCGAGCTGCTGGGACAGCAGAGAAGTATTGCACCGAGAACAAATCACGAGATGTCACCAAGATAAGCGGAGAATGTTGGGAAGGTTTGAGGCTATATCGGGACCATGTGATCACTGGAGACACAGTGGGAAGGTAGTGAGTCTGGGCCTGTTCCTTTTGTGTGCCTTGCCATCACTGTTATTCAGTTTAACAGTGGTCTGGTGGCCTGCTGCTCCGTTTCCTGTGTTCTCTGCTCTCTTGTAAACAGGAAGCAGATCTCTGTCTCCCTGTCTCTTACGCTTGCCTTTTATCTGTCTTTTTTTTTTCTGCCCTTCCTTTGGTACCTTCTTCTGCCTTTTCCTCCCTCTGGCGACCGCAGAGTTTCGACCCTATATCTAGGCGGTGACAGGCATGCGGCTCCCAGTGCATGTCATTATAATGGAGAGCAAAACACGCTCTTGTGTGTGAGCCGTTTCATCTTGGGTAAGTGTGACTTATTGGAGTATCAAGGGAAGTTGAACCGGTTGCTTCTCACCTATTTTCTCCTCGCTCTATTCCTGGTACCACTGTTTTTTTCCTCCTCGGACTTCCCCTGGAAAAGCTGTCAGAAATGGTGAGTTACATCTCCAGTTGCCTGTAATGGTGTTGTTGCCATTTTAAATTGCCTTTCATCTTGTCCCTGTTTACCACGGATTGAGTGTTTTGAGGTGCCGAAGCTCCCGCTAGTCCTTCCTTTCCCCGCAACATTTTAAAGCGAGGTGTTTGACAGGCCAGAGAGGTGCAGGCTTGTTGCAGTTGGCCCCCGGGTTGGCAAAGCTCTATTTGTTGTTGCCGAGACCAAAGTTGTCATCTTTGGACTCCTTCTGTTACAACATATGCTACAAACAGAGTCACATAACACGTCCACGAACCCTGGCACCGAGCCAACCACAAACACAAACACCCACATGCACATCGCTCCACGCTCATTGCAGGCTAGCGCTCGGTGGCCTCTCTGCTCGTCGTACCCGGCGCCTCCCATTTTTCTCTCTGGCAGTCTTGAGAGAGAGAAAGTGAGTGGAACAGTGAGGTTTAATGCTCAGACATGGCTGGTTGGTCACAGTGTGTTCACTGTGAGCTCGGGGAATTGTGAAAGACCGATTTGACTGTCTGTTAGCTTTAGCTTTACTCCACACTTCCCTTTTAAATTGTCCAGAACAAAGGTTATTCCAGAGCTTTAAAACTTATTTGGCTCCCACTCAAATCTTTATTCCAACCGTGGACTGTCGAGTCGCTTAAACGTATTAATATTCTTTTAAACTGTATGTTTAGATTACTCAAAGAGAAATTGTGCTTACTGTGAGCTTCTACTCACCTCTATTTCGTACTCTCCCGCAGCCACTTGGTGTTTTAGATTTACGACGGGAAATGGAAAGAATGAATAAGGGTCGACGAGGGAAAAGACAGTGACTTCATAGATTAAGAATAGGGAGTGTTTTGTGGAGATGGAGATAGAGGCAAGTTGGGTGAGATGCCTTACTTGAATTCTCTAAAGCTGCTGGCAGTGAAGTGAGCAGAAGTAAGGCATATTATAACATCATGAGAAGACAAAACCTGTAACAGAAAGTGTGCAAACTCTCTCTTTTTGTTTCCCCCATTCTAATTTCGACACGTTCTTGGATCCGTTGTCTATGTTTTTAAATTCATGCCTGGACGTAAGCTGTCTAGGGTGTAACCTGCCCTCACCCACAGTTAAATGAAATGACGGCACGTGATCTTCTATCTGTCTGCGCTGACTTGTGACTGGCTGACGATGTGTTTATCATGTCCCCGCACCGGTACTGGATCATTGATATTGGCTCTGACGCTATGTCAGGTACTCCAACTGGTACTCGGCGTGCTCTGATACGACGTTATGGCTGCCATGAAGCGTCACTGACACCTGTCACTGGACTGAATTGTCAGAAGATCAGGCCAAGAAAGAAGGAAGAACAATGTCGGCCATATGGAGGTTTTTCAAGGGTTAATGAGAGCGACAAAAAAAAATAAAAAATAAGGCAACAGCAGATTTTGACTGTGGTGATTGAAGAGATGTGTTTTTGTTTTCTCTTATTGATTTTAACAAAAGCAATTGCATGACTAAGTACCAAAATACAGGAATATTACAACTTGTTACAAAAATGTGCTCGCTGTACATTCCTACTTTTCAATTAACACCATCAGAAATAGACTCCAGCCGTCTGTGATTATCCTTAGGATAAAATATGCATTTAAAGTCAAGGATGAATGAATAATTTCTCTCAAGAGCAGGTATTGGCACTAATTAGCACCCGAATACATATTTTGTAACTCTGTGTCAATATTCATAAAGGAAATTGCATAATTTAATCGCACCATTCTCAAAAATGGCTTATTATTGCATTTTTTTTTTTTTAAAGCCACTTAGCTCTCTTTTTGCAAAAGGTACATTTTTCCCTCCGCTCGATTGGACGATTTAAGGCAATTACATAAGCAGCCAGCAGCAGAATCAGATCTGACACAGCTGACCGATGAACGATCTGCTCTGAAATACGGTCTCCAGCCTCTGTTTGAAAATACGATGGTCTTGATATCGTACATTAGTATGTTTTTTTTTTGTACAGCAGGATGAGAAAACAAGCGAGGCACAAATTACTATGTTGTCTTTTATTTAAACAATTACAAACAGTGACTCGTAAAGAGCGCGATTCTTTCTCAGCATCGCAATGGAAACACTGCTTATATGGTCTGATGGTGTCCACGAAATCATTCACGCTTGAAAACAACGATGGCTGAGTTGGTAGAGCGAGTTGTGACTCGGTAAGAAGGCTGCAGGTTCGACCGAGCGCCTCGCATGGCGGGCGCCTCCTTTAGTGCAAATGTATGCAACACTGTGAAGCGCTTCTGTTAATTAAGTTCAATTATCACTGTGCCGTCCTCCTTATATGAACTTGCTTTAACTTGTCAGCCAGAGAAATCATTCTGAAGCACCAAATCTGCAAAATGCATAGACTCAACATAATTGTTTTTGAACATATGTAAACTATTGTAAACTTTTTTTTAGATAGTTACACGCTTATTTCAAATACTTTTGATATTGTCAAATCTTTAGAGCAAAACACTTTTTAAAAAAATACATTCAATGATATATATATATACCAGTTGCTTTGACCTCTTATCGGTGACTGACGCTGTCAATATACTGACAGTTTAAAAGTAGAAAATTGGATTTCTGCCTCTGCCATCGAAATGCTCGTGTCCCACCAGTGCAGCTACATAATGTCCTGTTCCACATGCACAGCACTGCCTTGACAGGTCCATCCACACTCACTGGCTCCACATTCCACTTCAAACGTCTGTCTGAAAGCTTTAGCCACCGCGGCATCACATTGTGATGGACAAGGTGTCGGCTTCATGGTGTCGATGGCCAGCACATTTGGAGAACAAGCTGCTATGTCGTACAGCAGCAGCTTGTGTTACACAAACTTTTTTTTGGGGTGGTTTTAAAGCTACAAGTGCAGGGATGCCAGAGAACAGTTATGTCCAGCTGTAGGAAAAGCTGAGGTAGTTTTACATCTTGGAATATCTCCCAACTCCACCGCATGCTGGAAGGGAGCCCAGGAAACCACCCCCCCCCCCTTCTCATTCACCTTTTTCATATTCAGATTGAGAGCCTTTAGTATGACTCTTATTAAAAACAGTATTTCCACAATCTCTGCTCCCTGATTCATATTGCCCGTTGGGTGTTACTTCTTCACGTTTCGATTGCCGTCTATGTTCTGCCTGACATATAACACCCATGCAGCGAACTACAGCACAAGATGGGGAGGAAAGCAGAAGGAGGTGAGGAGGAGGCTTGCACTGCAGACAAAAGCAGAGATAAGCTGCTGTTTGCACTGCAGTGTTGCGAGTGATTCTCCAACTTTATTTTGTGATTGTCAGGGGAATCTGATGGGTATTTATAGAAGCGCTTGGTCGTCCTGCTTCCAATTTGGAGATGGATTACATTCCACTCAAACTTTGCCGGGTTTTCTGTACGATTGGGGGGGGGGGGGGGTTGATAGACACCTCCTGATATGTGTGTAAGACAGACAGAGAAAAATAAAGGAGACTTAAAGCCAAGCCGGAGAAGGGGAGTGATGACTCACCCACGAGGAGACAGACAGCCAACTTCGGTGGCCGAGAACCTTCCCATACTGAAGCGTACCTGCACTGCAGTGCAGCCTCCTCACAGTCACTAACACAGAAGTGTGTGGGCTGGCAGCCGGAGATTTATGCTATGGCCCTTTTTGCAATAGAGGCTCTTAATACACACATGGACTCTACGCAGGCTAGAAATATGAAGTCCCACTGGATCAGAATGATGACTTTGCTTTAAAGTAGGCCAAGGGCCAGATTGAAGGACACACGCACACACGCACACACACACACACACACACACACACACACACACACACACACACACACACACACACACACACACACACACACACACACACACACACACACACACACACACACACACACACACACACACACAGTCATATTCACTCTCATCTTTATTCTCTGTGGATTTTTCAAAAATAGCAGATTAATCCTGTGAAACGAGCAGTTCTGAGAATTTGTCAGTTGTCGATCCTGATTTCTCTCTGCCCCTTCATCCCTCTATCTTCTACTGTGCTTTTTCTTTCTTTTTTTTTCATTTGCTTCCTTAGCTGGAAGAGCTTCTCTGTTCATCTTTGACCTTTTGATGGGTGTGGAAAGAGAGACGATGATGGATTCACAACACAATACAAAGAGAAACGGTGCTTGGCCGACAGTTTGTAAATCACTGATGACTTTCCGACGTCCGCTATTCCGACACGTTTGACTGAACGATGATGCATTAATGCTAATGCAGGGAAGCGTTGGTGGGACTGGAAACTTGCCTGATGACATTGTGACGCTGATATTAATATTGTGTGCGTGACATGAGTGCATGCACAGCCAGGAAGTGTCTTTTAGGCCGTACGGTTGCAGCTCTTCTCTACTCTTCCTGTGGCTGCTGTGTGGTATTTGCACAACAGATGTGATTCTCTGCACCTGAACTTTCGAAGAAAAAAAAAAAAAAAAGCTCAGTTTCGTTATTTCCTAAATCTCAGTTTCAAGGTTGCACAAGATTTTCAGACATTGTAACATTCGGAGTACCTGCTGCCGTTTAGCGGCACGATTAAACAGATGCTAACTCTGCATCCATCTCTTTTCCTCCCTTTAAGGAGCATGTTCGAGTGACGAGCAAACGAGGAAGTGGGATCTCTGAAGCTCCGCCTCCTCTGCTGGTGGAGCCCCCTGCACATCGAGCCAGAGACTCCTCAAGCCACTTGTAAAGGTAGGAGCGCAGGAGTGACGCGGAGGGCTAAAATGACGTTTTCAGACAGAATCTTTCAGATTTTTTTTTAAATCACTAAGTTCTGGAGTAATTGTTAGAATGTATGCAGTTCTCTCTGTTCAACTGCATGAAATTCAACAGAAAATGTAACAATGGTTCAACCTTGATTGGTGTTTATATGATGTTTTTGTTGTTTTTTTTGTTTTGTACTGAGAGATAATAGCACAAAAATGGAGGCAACATATTGGCAAAACTCTAGCATGCAGTTTAACTAATAATTATAGAAAATATTACGAATATATACTTCCTTCTTAGTATAAAATCATACGTACATTCCTATATTGACTCCTTAAGAAAATCTTGTGTGTGACCTCGTGAAAATCTTAGTGAAAGACGAACATTTCTCTTTTGTATCACTGTTACAACAGGGAGACGTCAACAGTCCAAAGATGAATACATGAATTCATTGGGCGAGGGTGTGCAACTATTAGCAATTCAGTGTTAGAAAACATTCAAAGTAGATTTTCAGAGGCTAAACACATTAGTAGTGAGGAAAACCCTGTTGTGACGGCAGTGCTCATAAATCCTGCCTGCTTGCTGTGAGTTGGAGTCGGAATAGTTGGTGCGTTAATAATAGTTGGAAGCGAGCTGCTGACATGAAGCAGAGGCCAGACAGTCGAACCTGCGAGGGCAAACAGTTTGATCCGTGATCATTTGATCTGAGCACGTGCTTGTAAATGGTGAGTGGTTGTGTCTCTGGTGGCGTGTTGATTATATCAATTGTCAGATTTTTTTTTTTTTGTCAAGATCGGTTTCAAAGCTGTGACTTGTTTCCTTTGTTAATCCTGCCCTAAAGCCACACCTGAATGGAACGATGAACGCTCGCGACACAGACGGGCAGCTCCACTCCACCCGCTCATCAGGGTAACACTGTGGCAGTAAAGCGTATTGATTTAGTTAAAAAAAAATGCCCCTGTGATTAGAGATTGAAAGGTTGGATTCCGCTTTGCTCCCGAGCCAAGTTTTGCATTGGCAATCGATTTCAGCTGGGACTTTTACGCTGCCGTGAGCAGTTCTCTGTTTTTACTCGTTGCCTTTGTCACACTTTGAAACATTTTGAACTTTGTTTTTACTCTTTCGCTCTCTCTTCCTCTTCCTGAACTGTATTCAAGCCTAAATAGTATTGATCATTTCGGCAACATAATAGTGCGGCATTGATTGTTTAAGGTCCTTATAATTATCACTATTATCGTGTTAGAAAAGATGGCGATGGAGGTTCTGTTGATAGGGCTGAATTATTAAATAACTTTGCTCTCAATATAGGACAATCTCGCCATAAAAATGCAATTTTCCCCACTTCTCAGACGTTTCCTCCTTCCATACAGCTTAATGGGTTTTATATGAAGTCTAGACTCCACAGTCTCTCATGTTATCAGACTCAGAGCTCCTGCCTTTGCTGGTTTCTATCAAGCTATCATTACTCTCATGCTCCGGTTCTGCCTGCTCCTCCCTGAAATGCAGCAATTTAAAAGTCTGGCTGTGCAATAGCGGTATAGTGCCAGTCAACTTTCAACTGCAAAGTTGACGATCTGGTACTCCATCTTGCTCCTTTCCATACGTCAAAGTATACTTGAACAAGACTCGGGACCCCGAAAGGCCCCCGGTGTTTTGCAAGTGGAGTGGCTGTGCACAACAGCCATCGCCATTGGTGAGGACGAATGTGTGGCTGGACGAATGTGTGGCTGGACGAATGTGTGACTGGACGAATGTCTGGCTGGATGAATGTGACAAGCTGTGAAAAGAAATAAAAGCTAAACGAGTGAAATCCATTTAATGTAGGCTGCTGACCCGATTAAAAGATGAGCCTACTTCATCAGACTCCTTCTCAATCAATACAGTTCAACTTTAACAAAAATCAAAAAAGAAAGCATCACCAACGCCCCCTGATATATTCAGAAGAAATATGAATACACTTGACCTGGAAGGCCCCCAAACACAGCCTCTTAACAGCTCATAAGATTTACACAAATATAGATGAAGCTGTCCACTTATTATCATCAGATGCGAGTCTTGTATCTTTGCATGTTTGATATCTGCACCTCCGAGGTTGCTCTGGAGACTGTGAGAATACTAGTGAGCTCCACCCATGGAGGAGTTTGACATTGAGAGCTGCAGAGGTCAGCCTATAGAATGAGCTAAGACAAAATTCCTCTTATCAGTTTATTCACTTTAAGTGCAACTTTTTTTTTTTTTTAATCAAAACACACTTCAGCTGCACTGTCTCATGGATGGATGATATAATCGGCACGCAGACAGCAGCGCCAGGCTGGTAATTATGTCTCAAGGCCTGATGCTTGGTGAAATGAAACAGGTCAAATGTGGCCGGTTTGTTGTGTCCATATGTCAGCGGAGGCAGTTGTATAATAGAGATGGAATACATGATAACAGCAAGCCGTCTAGAATAACACATCCCTACATCGCCTTGCTCATTGTTACATTTATTTGAGCACAAGGGCCACATACATCCCTGTTTGGTCTGTGTTGGTCTAGAAATATACATATTTTTCCATTCCATACAGTCATCATGTAATCAATGGGTGTTATTTTTATGGTAAACTTGCATCTATTCATGTTTGTTTTGTGTGGGTGTGATTGGACCGTCCAGTGGGCCGATCCTCGTCTTCTTGCCACGTGTTGGACACCCCTGGTGTCGCCGACGCAGCGTTACAATCCTGTATACCTTCAAAGCTGCTGCCCCAGGCTAAGCTCCAGAGGCGTCCGGCATAAAGCTCGCGTTTCACGTGTGTTAATGGCTTTGGTCATGATCTGTGATGTGACGATATCGTATTTCTAAACAGATGACGAGAGAAAAATGGAGTCTGGAATCAAATCTGTCGGCCATGGAGTTATCACATTGGGCGGTTGTGGCATGGGTTTAATCCGTTTGAAGTTAGTTTAGGTGAATCATAGACGGTTCGACTGGTCCACATTCCTGTGATGTTCCTCAGTCATTTTAAACGGGGGTATGTTGCCTGTAACTTAGCATGGTGTCAGGATGTGATGCTCATAAAAAACATGTTGAGATTCAACTGGTGCAAACTGGCGAAATGACGTTTCTACTGCAGCCTACATACAATCTTGAAATACTTTTTATGTTATTGTGTGAAATAGTGAAAGTGAATAAGAGATGGGAATAAATTGTATACTTTGAAAAGAGTATGCTAAATATTGTGTGAATACATCCACGGTCAAATACAGGTCATTCTCCCTCTCTTGCTCCATTTTTCCATCCCAGTTCGTGGCTTGTTTTTACGTCTTCTATAAAAACCAGCCTGTGTTTCTGCAGTCAAGATTTTGATGTGGGCATAAAGCGACCCCAGCTGTTTCACCAGCAGTCTCTGTGAACTCCATGGAGAGTCACAGAGATTGGGCTTCAGGCCACCTTTTTCTGTCTCACCCCCCCCCCCCCCCCCTAATATCAGCCCGCGCCTTGTTCTGCTCTAATTGCGAAGCATTACGACAGTTGAGAAAATCAGCGCTCCCATCAGTGTTGTCTTGGAAACTGTTGAGCTTATCAAACCCGCATGACCCAAGGATGGCACATACCCTTCAGTGGCTCCATGTCTGCTGTTCGTCACCGAAGACGTTTCAAGCAGCTGGATGACTTTTTTTTTTGTGTAGTTTATGTGGGAAAGAGCGGTGAAAATGAAAGGCCTCTGGGTTTGTAAGAATAAACGGTCCCATACAGACGGCAAGCACATAAACTGTGTTTGGAGTTTATCACGTGAATCAGCGGCACAAACTTTGCCTTGATTAGTAACACACTGATCCTCCTCTCTCATTGGCACTTACTCATGCAAATACTATCTCCCCTACCGTCCACTTAATTGTCTTTCATACATATAAATATAAAATCCTCGCGGGGGGGAGGGGGGGGGGAGGCTCCTCGCTCTCACTCATAAATTGTGAAGCTCTCGATTGTCTGGTATGTTTTTTTTTTCCCAAGCGGTTGTGAGAAAGAGCAGTTGCGCAATCTCGAAAAGGGGATTAAGCGTGTGGAGAAGAGAAGAGGAGGGGAAGATGAAGCGAGTCGCAGAGCAGGATGTGAAGGGGGGGAAATTGTGTTTTTGTATGGAAGTAGTGATGGCAACCGCTCTTGAGAGACGGCCTCACTGAGAGACAAACGGGGACCTGGAGGCGGGGTGGCTGGGAGCACAAAAATGTGCAATGCCCGGGATAGAGGTACAAAAGCAAGACGGAGGGAAACGCGATATGTTAATGGATTAGCCACGACGTTGACGGGATGGAGAGTTTTGTGTCTGTTTAATGTCAGGCTGTTTAAAAGACGCTTCAAATAGACTAGAGCCCCACATTAAACTAAACTGACACACACACACACACACACATAGAAGCCAGGCCCAGGGCAGTCGTGGGCACGGAGGAGACCTGAGGTGTTCTCTGCCATGCCTGATTAGAAATACAGTGAGTGGAGAGGCCTGGCTGAGAGACAGCAGTGGGGAAAGAGTGGATGTGCATGCTTTGATTTAATGTACACGCATGTAAATGATCTGCTGCTGCTGCTCCCGCTCCCAGCACCGCTGCCGACTATTTTTACATCCTTTCTGATCAAATAACGTTCAGAGAAAACGGATGACATCCCCTCGACAGCATTTTGACACGACTTTGTGAACAAGAATATGCACGCGTGCCTCTGTGATAGCACGCTTTCATGCTGGCGTCTGTCTCCTTTTTCAGAGGTCTGCGTTTGTTGTGTGGGCCGAGCTCTGTCTGCGCACGGGACAAGGTGAATAGAGAGCGATATCCAAGTTCCTTTTTTTTTTTTTTTTTCCTGTGCTATATCAGGTCGTGTGATGTTACCGTGTAGAGGTCTGAGGAGGTCAGCACAATCTAGCAGCAGTCAGTGAAACAGAAAAGAGACTTTGTAGAGCACGGACTGAATATCAGGCTTCCCACTGCTCGTGGAATTTCAAAAATGTCGAGCGGAGCTATCCAAAGAGCGAGCCCCTCTCTGGGATGTCCAGGCAAATTGTGTACATTTTCCAAAGGCCACTTTGCAAGTGTACCGGCTTCATGAGTGTTGAATTAATATCAACCTGCAAGGTTTGGAGCAGTGAGCAGCCGTAATAGCATATGCACTCTGCAGAAGATCATTTCTCACAGCGCGCAGCCATCACTCTGCTCTCTCAACACGTACGGCACCCGGAGTAACACCTGTATGTGTGAACTGTAACTACAGTCAGTGGTGTGAGTCTGCTGCGCCGTGCAGCATTTACAGCGATGACAGCATGACGGAACCCAGCGAGCCATTTCGCTCTCTTCAGTCACAGACGTGTGCCGGATACCGAAAGCCCAAATCATCACCCACGGTCCAAAAGGTTCTTCCTTCCATCACTGCAAATAAAGCAGTTTATGACTACAGCTCGTGGACGTGACATTGAAAAATGGTTGAGAATTAGCTTTGTTTCTCTGTCTGCTCTGATAGTGTATATCTTAGTTTCCTTTCACTCCAGAAGCAACTTCATTTGTCGTCACCCTGAAATCTTCACAAATAAATAATAATAGAAAAACAGTAGAATCAAAACCACATATTTCTGCAATATTTGCATATAGTGGATCATTTACATGCTTTATACAGCATTTTACAGTCATTTGGCACGATAAGTTCAACCCAGGCTCCTCTTACCAGCTTTTTCATTTTCACATCACCAACTTTTTCAACACAACAGTGTTACCCTAAATCTGTAATTATATTAAAATTCATCAAACGGTGCAATTTTCCCGTCAGACGAGTTTCGGTTTCAATCTGTGTGGGACGTAGTTAGACCTTCAGACAATATGAATACTGATAAATGCATGCCAAGTTTACCCAGAGACGTGTAGCGCACGAGTCTTATTCATTCTGAAACCAACTGAGTGTGTGGGAAATGCTGTGCTAATGCGTTTGTGGTAGTTTAATTGATTTTATCGGACTTTGTTCTCCTCATGATGATGCAGATCATATCACAACAGCGCAACTGGCAGTTGTCCCGCACCAGTTTCTGTTTCTAAACCTGAGAGATATAAAGTTTAATTAGTCGAATGCTAAATCAGATTATTACAAATCATTTTTCCTGTTACGAGTGAATCTCAACTATAAATCCACTGAGTCCCTGGAGAAAAATGAAGTAGGAGAAGGACTATTTACCATGGCGGTCTGTGCACATGCGCGGAAACGTCGAGTTTTCCTCTTTGGGAGCATTTTCAAAATGTATTTTCAGTGGCTCCGAGCACCGTTGTTGTGTAAACAGACACCCAAAACAACAAAAGTTTTCCATTTTCATTTGTAAAATGGGGCCTTAAAGAAGCAGTCGCATGCATCCCCACAGACTATATAGAAAAACAGCAAATATTTCAAATGAGCTTTTACTATCTTGAGAGTTTTGTGTTTCTGTATCCCAGCGGATGTTAACAATAGTATCTTATGGAGTGGTGAACATCAGGAAGTCTGGCATTCAACTGAAAATGACCATTTGACATGGGACAAAGCATCAGCAGTGTGAGAATGGGGAGGAGTTGTGGTTGTACAATGTGGCTTTAATTCTAAGGCTGGGCTCATCCGCCCACACTTTGTAAACCCCTGATACACACAGTTGTGTTTTCAATGGTGTTGAGCTGGAAAACATTATTTTTGTTGGGTCTTAGTTATTGTGGTCAAGAAAGTCCCAGAAAATCTACTGTGAATGGCTCCATGGTGAAACTGCGGAGTTATATGGACACTGGAAACTATTCCACTTTCGGAATCAGAATTCCAGGAGAAGACAAATCTTCACTTTTCTTTTCTGCTGTGCGTGGCACTTTGTGATCACCGAATCCTATCAGGTGGAATTTAGAAACGCTGCTCTGCAGTTCTTTCTCCTCCCTGGCTGCAAAACTAAGCTAAGCTAAGTTAGCTATGCACAAACACCTTCTTTTTTTTTTCCTCCTCCGCTCCTCCCAAAGGCACAGGAGAAATCACCATGGCCAAATTAATTTCCTCCCCTCTGCTTGTGCTGCTGCAACCTGAGGGATCATTGAGGCGGAGAATCAGCCGAAGAGAGGAGCGATGGCGCTGGAGGAGAGAAGGAAAGGGGAGCAGTGGAATTTTAATGCGACTGTGTCTTGTCTCGCTCTGCCTCCCGAAGAAAAGCAATTACTATCACGCAGCTCGCCTCTACGCTGTGTGTGTGTGTGTGTGTGTTTGTGTGTGCTCACCTGTGAGTCTGTGTCTCAGCGCACTTCAGCACACAAGATGTGGTATGTTAAATGTTCAAAGGCCACGTTTGTTCGTACTCCGCAGGATGTTTGTGAACGCTGATACAGTGGATGTCTGAGAGGCTTCTGTTGCATGGCTTTGCCAAAAAAATTTGAAAGGAGTCAAAATGTTGCTCCGATATGTTGAAGTATCTTCTCTGAGACGGGATTTTACTTTATTTTTTTATTCTTTTGACTTTTACATTGGTGTAAAGTACTAACTTAACTGATGAACTTTCACAAACACCCTTATCGATGTACTGCTTTCCTTCTGGAGTGATGTTGGACAGAAGTTCATAGTAAGAGGCTCTGTTTGTTTGGCGAACACGAGATTTTGATGAATACCTGACAGATAATAGCCTGGAGTCAGACTGACAGCACGGAGAAGGAACGGGGTATTGGGAAGACCTGTGTGAAGGCTGAATACAATAGTTGGGAAGACATGAGAGGAAGGGCAAGAAGAATATCTTCACATTTTTAGAAAACTCACTGACAGTCATTATGACGGCCCACGGTAAAGTGAACAATGCTGATTATTTCTATATTGAGCTCCTATTAGTGTGTGAATGTATTGGACTGTGAGTTAATATTCTATCTTATTAAAATCGTATTGAATTGTTACAGGTTGGAAAAATACATGGTGGGTGGCTGTGCATCAGCTGTTACAACAGCTTGTCTTCCAATCCTAAGGTTATTGGTTCAATTCCGGCCTGTCCTTGAGCCACACACTGACCCCAGTGGCAGTCGAGCCACCTCGCACGGCTGTCATTGGTTTGTGATTAATAGTAGGAAGTACTTTAAGAATGATTAAACTGTCGTGGTTGATCTGTATATCTGTACATTACCACTCATCTGTTTGTTTGGCTTCGGCACAAGCGTTAACCTTTCCTCTCCTGGTGTTTAGGATGCGGAGGTTTGCCTACTGCAAGGTGGTCCTGGCCACCTCTCTGGTCTGGGTGATGCTGGACATGTTCATCCTGCTCTACTTCAGCGAGTGCAACAAGTGCGACGACAAGAAGGAGCGAGGCCTGCCGGGCAGAGACGGTGGGTGCATCCTGCCACCGATTCACATTTTCACCCGAAACAGAACCTCGAGTAACACAGTGTTCATGTTGATCCGCCACAGACGCCCTGTCCAGACCGCGAGACGGGCCCGGCGAAGGGGGGAAGCCGGTGGTGATCCCGAAAGAGAGCCAGGAGAAGATGAAGGAGATGTTCAAGATCAACCAGTTCAACCTCATGGCCTCGGAGATGATTGCTCTGAATCGTTCACTGCCCGACGTCCGCCTGGAGGGGTGAGCTGCCCGCCCGCGACTCATCATCCGTCTTGTCACTTTGTCTTACCGCCTCCATAACGTTCACCCGAAAGTAGCCGCCAGGCGGCATTCATTGTCCCAGGAGTCCACGTTGGTGATTTATTAGAAACCGCAAGCCAGATGTCTCGCTTGAAACCCTCACAATCATTTGAATATTGAGCCATTGTTATTCGGTAAAGATTATAAAGATTACGAGCAACGACACAGCGGGCGGCAGATATATAAGTCAGAGTGGAGTGGATCAACTCAACGACAGAAAATCTTAATTGCTTTTTCTAATCGCATTGATCTGAACATGCATTTCATTCTTGATGCTAAGGTAACTTAAAAAGACACCAGTAAAAAAAAGATCTGTCATTGCATCTGTGACAACAGCATACTCTCCTTTAAGAGTTTAGTTTTTTGAAGCTGGGACACACAGACAGTGAAGTAAACAGGGTGTGGTGGCCTGAAAGACCTCATGGGAACTTGGACTTCCTGAAAAACAGCCGGCGTGGCCCAATTCGATATGCTGATTGTTTGCAGTAAGCAACAGATTTCACTCCTTTTGTTGTTCGAAGACACAAACTCACAATGAGTAACAAGATACATGTGCTGCCACCAATTACACTTGAAACACTGAAACTGAATTTTTCATCAAGTGATCATTGTCTTTTGTTTTCTTAGTGGTCACAAAACTCTTATCATCCAGAATTCACGTTATGGTTTTCCATTTGTGAACAGCCTCCGTTTTCTTTCTTCTTTTGAAAAGCGGTGAAATAAAAAAAAAAAAGAAAAGTCTTGACAGCTCTTAGTTGTTTCTCTGTGATTAACAGAAGCTGGAGTGGAGGCTGTTGGAAGTGATATGAAAGCTGTCACCCTTTGAGGGGTTACACGCCGCTCAACAGAGACCATCTAAAAGCAAGGCCTTCGCGCAGGGTTTTCGAAAAGGTTTTTAAGCAACTGTCAGGTTGGATTATAGAATATGAGTTAAGAAAACAATCTTCATTAGCGTGAATCTTCCCTGATTGTTCCGACTCCCAACAGCTCTAAACTCGTACCGTGTTGTGCTCCTGTGCATCCATCACACAAATCTCTACACAGTGAACCTGACAGTAATCCCATTATAATATTTCTCTTCTGGTTTCCTCTTTTTAATCCTGTTTTTGCCTTTTTGCTGATGCTCATCACGAACCCTAATAAAGCCTATCATGTATTAGTGTTGCTCGAAGGGCTTAAAGCAATATGATCTATATTAATAGTTGCTTCGATTGTATTGACTGCTTCCTATATTCAACCAAACGCAAAGTCCTTATTTCAAAATGAATTACATCCAGCATTTTACTTGGTATCCAGTGATAAAGTGACCTTTCCCTCGATGTGTATCATGTGCAGATTATTATTATGAAAAGGGAACATTTGTATTATGTTCGCGCTGGACTTGTTTTATTTGTTTCTGTCATTGTTCTGAAACATTTGGTTTCATTTTACAGTATTGTATTGATGTACAAGTATTGTGACAGCTTTATTACAAGTTAATTTGTGGGTTTCACAGTAGAAATTAACTCATTTGGAGCAGTAGGGGTCTGTTGTCTCATACAGTTTCCATTTCTCGTCATGTAGTTCATATGAAGCAAACGGCAGGCAATGATTGAATGAACTAGAACTAAACCCCACATCGTTTATTATCCTCATTCCGCACAAGTGGACTTAACTGCAGGTGTGAAAGTAACTTGAGCTGAACACTTTAGTTTTCATTTGTAGACTAAAACCACAAATAGATTTTTGCGTTGACTTCATGCTGCAACCACGAGGTGTTTCTAAACCCGTGAATTACTAAGAACTGATGTTTTCACTCGTCCCAGCCAATCAAACTCTCTCTTTTCATGACTGAAGGCCTCAATAACCCTGAAGATTGATCCCTCGCTGTCCTGCTTCAACAGGACATACATCACCTTAAGAAAGTAATGATACCATTTCATGAGACCTTGAAGGTAATGGCTCATTGACCTCTGGTCAATCGAGCATTAAGCTCTCTGCCTTGCAGTTTTTGCTACAACCTCTTTCACTCAGCTTCACAATGATGCTTTATATGTGCAATTTACACGCCCTACTCTTCTCTTTGAACAAATATTGAATCATCTTCAAGTGTCTGTCTGCGCCGGTAGCTGGAGTTTGATTCGTCATCAGCAAAAAAGAGAAATTCGGGCACAACTGTTACGAGCTCATCGTCACTCTCGAGACACGTCAAGGTCAGTTCAGGCAGGTGCAACCCAGCTCGCCCCCCCCCTTTCCCCTTTGACCCGATATAAGAACATGCACGGATCCATAATGAGGGTTTGCGGAGCGACGGAGGGAAAGACTGACTGTGAAATGCAAGACTGACAGGTAGGGGCACATGCACACCAGACAGACGGGAAAGAAAGAGGACATTGATCCGTGAAATGGGTTTTAGTCTTTGAGCACAAGTTGATTACTAGGTGTGTTTTCACTCAGTCTTCCCTCCGTCTATCTGCTTTTCCAATTAGGAGATAAGACAGAGTCAATATCAAGCAGGGGAATGTGTGCCTGTGTGTATGTGTGTGTGTGTGTGTGTTGGAATGCCTACGTTTGTTTATTTGTACGTGTTTTCCGCGGTCACGTGCATATATTAACAGCAGGTTCAGTGAGGTTCGGGCCAATGAGGAAGCCGTGAGATAAGGCTTCAGCGGCAGAGACTTGCAGTTTATTTTTATTTTCTGTGAGCGGAACGTTCACCGCGTTGTGAAAAGACGAGCAGAGAACAGGTCATCCTGACATCACACTGAAGCCTGTGTGCGCTTGTGCTCGGAGCAGGGTGGATCTGCAGTATATGAAAACATTTTCCAGAACCACACCTTTCAGAAAACTTTCTTTTCTCAGTGTTAGACGGCGGTTAGAGTGCGGAATACATTTTTAGACGTTCATTTCTTCGTCTCTAACATTGCAACAGCAATGCTGTTTAATTAGAATCAGTTCGCCCACCCATCTGAAATATCCCGACAATCCTGCGCCCGGAGAAGCAGCCTGCAACTCATTACCCTGCTTTAGTCCTGCCAAGTGCTGCTCCACCACCCTTTGACTATTTACACACACACACACACACACACAAGGGATTCTTTTGTAAAAATCTACATCATGTGATGTGTGTGTGCGCGCGCCGACCTCCATCCATGCATTAGGTGGTGGAAACCCAGAAGCTCAATACGCACCGAAGATCATGTCTCAAAAGAGGAATGCCTGGGTTGTTCTGTTTTGCTTGTGCAAAACATGGCTGGGGAAAAAAGAAATAATGAAGTGCTCTGGATGCCCTCTCTGTTTTTACAGTGAATCATCTCGTGTGCTCATCGGCCCTGCCTTCTCCCGGAGAGTGTGAGCACATGTAACTTAGAGTGACTGTGTGTTATTTAACATGCACCAGAGGCAGCTGCAAAAGTTTGCTCTTGACCTCCTCTCCGCTGTTGCCGTTGCATTCCTTCTGTCGGAATCGGCCGCGGAGAAACTGGAATGGCTCCAGAGTGATCACGGGGATGAGGCGAGGCAGAGGAGATGAAGAGAGACGATTTTCCCTCCGACCGCTCTGAGAGTTGAATTCTGGAGAGGAAGTCAGAGGCTGGTTTCAGTGTTTCTTGTCGTGATTCAGCTGCAGACCAAGGTGCAACACCCGGCCTGTGAGGCACGAAGGTGTCATGGTGGACTGCACTGTCTTTGGAGCTTTTCTTCTCTCTATCTCACTTTATTTTGGTAATTTGTTTGGGTGACAAGTTGATGATTAACTCGTTTGGTTTTTTTTAACTGTGGTGGACAGATCGGTTCTCATTTTGGAAGCATGTACCAAATGAATGTGTTAAAAAAATACAATTATTTGCATATATATATATATATATATATAGAGAGAGAGAGAGAGTACCTTTCATGTAGATTAATACAATTCGAAGTGATTAACAAGAGAAAATCAGCATGACTATTATAAATATAGCAAATTAACCATGGAGTGAAATTAAACTCGGGTAATGGATCTATTAAATAATATGAAATTACAGAAAATGTATGTTAAAAGCCAAATAAAATACAATTTCAAACAGATTTATTGTAAATGAAACGATAAAAAAACCTAAACTCTTGGGGTGGAAACGGATATCATGGCAAACACAATTAAATAAGACGTCTAAAAGTATGCATTTCATAAACCAAATAATGATCATTCTTTTCTGAATGTTTCAAGACTTGCAGTTGCTCGCAGCTGAAGGGCGTCTCACTCAAGGTCACGGTCAATTCTGAGGTCAATAACAGGAGTCGTGCTCAAAGATCCTTGGGAGTTTCACCGGCTCATGCACTGCGAGTATCGAGGTCAAATGTCCTGATACAAGAAAATATGATGCTTTGAAAATGAATAAATGTGTCTAAAAATCAATGTTAATATGGTGAACTGGTGTAGAGACATTAAATGAGCTCTGCTGTGCTGATCTGCTCCTCGTTCTGGTCGGGAGTCTCACTGCAGATGCAAATGGTGAGATGATCCGATTCTGAAGAGTCAATATCAACACCAACGCCAAACTCTGTCGGTGGTACATGTATTAGCTCCAGTTATTTGCTTGTAAGTGTAATTTCACCTCCAGTCATGCAATAATTGTGCAGGAATTCTCATGTTTTATGAAAAGATGGATCTGTAATGAAAAGGCAAAGCAGCGAGGGCGTTCACCGTGTTACAAAAATACTCTTTAAGCATGAATATTACAGTGTGTTGATGTGTGCAGCGTCAACTGCGGTCTTCACTGTGCTGAAATGAAAATGCCTCAATGTCATCAATCCGTCTTTTATAGAGATCCGCAAATGGAAAGACGTTCATTCTTTCTTGTAACCCCAAATCTGATTTTATAGGCTAATGTGTTTATAAGCTGAAAGCGAGGGATGGATGATGTGGATGGAGTCTTCAGTTACAGTGTGTGATGGAGCCCTAAAGTGATAAATATCCTAAAAGACTATAGTAAGTGCGCTGGCATTTGCTTGAAAACGCTCTTATGCTTAAAATAAGTCGATGGGGAATGTGCTCGATATCACCGCTGGGTGTGATGGAGCTTTATGGAAATAGAAAGGAGCTGAAGCGACGGGATGCCATGTTCAACATGGAGACGCATTCGCGGGCTAAAATTAAATGAAACCATATCACGGTCTAAGTTTAAAACTGTAATAGTACATCTGAAGAAGAAAAAATTAAAAATGCTCAAAAGCAAAACCAGTGCTCCATCGTCTCACAGTCCAGACAGTCTCACACTCTCACATTCACACCTACAAGCAGTGTCGCGTCATCAATGATCCTAAATTAGATATTTTTGTGGTTATTGGAAGAAAACCAGGTACCCATGCACCGAGAGAACAACTCAGCGTGGCGCCAGTCACTACATGCATCCACTTTTACCAAAAACCGACTCTTTATAAATGCAGAGTTTCCTTGGGAATTCCATGTGACGGTATCGAAATGTGTCTCTGACCCAGTCTTGACTGCTCCATTATCTGTTTTCAGCGTGCCTGTTGTCCTCTGTTTGGCATTCATATCCTCTTCTGTGTCCCAATAGGGGGAGTGTGATGTGTGTGTGTGTGTGTGTGTGTGTGTGTGTGTGTGTGTGTGTGTGCTTCTACTCGGCGATGATAATGACTCACACTCTAATTAGTACCACTAATCAACTGTCATCACGCTGACCCACTATTTCTGTTCATCTTTCTCCGTCTTAAATCGGGGATATACGCTCCGATGCTCGCTCATTGTTCACCCTCGTGTTTCTTTTGTTGAATGCCGATAAAAAAAAAAAAAATTATGTTTCACTCGGCAATAAATGATGATCTCTGTGGTTTTGTGTCTGTCTGGTGCAGTTTAGTTGATTTTTCTTAAGTCTAGGCAATGTGTCTCTTGTTCTGCTCTCTTGTGTGGACTCACTTTACTGCTGCGCTCTGAAGCCGTCTCTTACAATCAGACAGAGGCTGGATTGTGATGTCTCTGCTAACGTGCTTTTTTGTTCTCACTCTGGATGTACAGTATTGTCTCCTTAAACTGAGCATTAAACTCTCAATGAAACCATATGTAATGGGGTTTTTTTGATGCGGCTTGACTTGCATATAGTCTTTAGCTTATATGTAACCAAATGACGTCCTGAGATTGGTTTCAGTCCATATTTAAAGTAGTTTTTATTTTTATTTTTATTTTTAAAGATTTTCTTTTTGATTCGTGTGCTCTTTCTTTTTTCTAGGTGCAAGAACAAGTTATACCCTGACAACCTTCCTCGCACCAGCGTGGTGATTGTATTTCACAATGAGGCTTGGAGCACGCTGCTGAGAACCGTCCACTCCGTCATCGACCGCTCGCCACACACACTGCTGGAAGAGATTGTGCTGGTGGACGACGCCAGTGAGAGAGGTAAACTCTCACACACACACACACACACACACACACACACACACACACACACACACACACACACACACACACACACACACACACACACACACACACACACACACACGCACTCATTTGAAGCTTAGCCTATTTTTAGAGGTACTGTATGATTTTTCTGTGTGTGTGTGTGTTCATGTTCATGCGTGTGCACGTGCGTGTGCACATGCCCCACTCCAACCCATGCAATACTGATAATCCCTGTTTGGGGGAGATTAGGTCTTTAATTCGCCAACCACAGGGATTACACACTGTTATTACCCTCAATCCCCCCCCTCCTCCTCCTCTTCCTCCATTCGCCACCACCCAGCATCATTTCACCCCGCGGGACCTCAGGTTAGATGCTGTAAGTCAGGAGTGTGTGGAAGTGCGAAGAGGGGGAGCTCTGCAGGTTGGGAGGGATGTGGGCCGGCATACTAAATCACACATACACCCGTGCAAAAACACAAGCATGTAAGCAACCTTTGATCTGGTTGCTAGGAGCGTCTGGTAGCCCAGCGCGTTCTGTTCTCCATGAGCTCACGTCTCTTTCGCTTCATTTGCGCCGATAGATTTCCTCAAGCGGCCACTGGAGCAGTACGTCAGAAGATTGGAAGTCCCCGTGCGAGTCGTCAGGATGGAGCAGCGGTCCGGACTCATCCGCGCTCGTCTCAAGGGAGCCGCCATTTCCACCGGCCAGGTGTGCGAGCGCATGTGAACACGCGTGACATTTAACACGCCCGATAGCCCCCCTCCCTCCCCCTCCCCCCCGCACTTGTTGCTCTTGCACTCCTCCATTTGTCCAACATGTTCTCACCGTGTTCTCAGGTCATCACCTTTCTGGATGCTCATTGTGAATGCACTACGGGGTGGCTGGAGCCTCTGCTCGCCCGCATCAAACAAGACAAGTAAGACACAGCTCATTTTTGATGCGCACGCCATCAGCAAGCATTAAAAAAAAAAAAAAAGAAAGAAGAAAAATCAATAACTATTGTCGAGCCCGCAGGGGGCTTGCCCTTGTGTTTATCTTATGCTTAATTTCTCACGCTACATTTAAAGCCTCCTGTTAGAAGGCACTCATTACCAACGCATGGAAGATGTAGTGAATGAAGGCCGACGGGGAGTCGCACTATGGTCCAACGTTAAAACACATTTGTCCGTGGGGGGAGTGCACAGTGCACATCGGATGTTAGCTGTGGTTCATGAATACTCCAATACATGTGGCGTTTTGTTTTTTTTTGTTTTTTTAATTTCCATACTGATGTGGTCCTGTTTCTGCTCATTGTAGGAGAACAGTGGTGTGCCCCATTATTGACGTCATCAGCGACGACACGTTTGAGTACATGGCCGGATCTGACATGACGTACGGGGGCTTCAACTGGAAGCTCAACTTCCGCTGGTATCCGGTACCTCAGAGAGAGATGGACCGCCGCAAAGGGGACCGCACGCTGCCTGTCAGGTGGGTGCGACGGGGCTCACCTTCTGATTGAGAGGTCAGAAAGGAATTGGCCCCCTTTTGAAGATTTTATCTTTAACCATCTTTGTATTTTTATATTGTTCGTGCATAAAAGGACACGTTGTATTATTTCAAACTTGATTTGAAAATGTGAGCGTGGTTTCCACCAGAGTGATCATTTGTATGAAAAGTTGTTACGGAAGTGATTTGGATCAAAACTGTTCATCAGTTGTGCTCATTCGTTCAAAATTCAATCAAGAAAGTGATGTAGGAAATAATCAGTGATGCGTTCACTGACCCCTTCAAAAGTGGAGCCAAACTGAGCAGAGCAAAAGTGAATTATATTGAATGTTTAGACATTTCTACTTCCTATTAACGTGAATAATTGTTAATAACTTCACATTCAAATGTGTATTGTCTGTAAGGGTGAAAGACGTTACTAGTAACTGGTAGCTGTGTGTCTGACAGATTATAGGTCTGAAAATGTGAGATTGTCTTATTTTTTAGATCTAATATTCAGCTCCTGGTGTTGAGGTTTTACATAAGGGGGCCTCAAGGATGAGAAATATTGTATATATGATCAGCAGATAACTCGTTGAGCGATTCAACCATCAGGTTTGCACAGTGAACGATGGCGTGGTGATCAAACTGGAGGGAGGGCTGAGACGCCACAGGCGCTGGATAGAGTTGTTAATAATAAGACCTTTAAAGTGCCTTAAAATGCTCGAACGCTTTGGATGGCAGCGAGATTAACGTCCTATGGAAGGAGCAGTTGGAACCACAGCATGAGAGCAATTAAAACAGAAGATGTGTTAAAAGTGTTCGAAGAAATAGTCTGAGGACACGGGGGACTCGAGACTTTATATAAAGTAACAGAGAAACATCTGAGCACTGCAGAAAATTGCAATGTTTTGTGTTTGCGTTTGGTTTCTGTTACTTAGAAACAGTGGGAAAACATGTTAATTCCATTTGTTTTAATTTATTTCTTTAATAATATATATTTATTCTGCAAAATTCCTTTCAGAATAGCTGACTTGTGAAAAGGGAGGCTCTTGTATTCAGGCCGATGCAGTGTTACCGCGGTAACCTTGAAGCAGCTCTTGGTTACTAAACGCTTCATGCCCCCTTGTGTATAGCAATGTTTTTGTTATTGTCACATCCAGAAGTGTTTAAATCTGTGTTGATGTGCACATAAATTGTACAGAAAATCATCTTGGCTTTCAAGTGAAAAAAACGATGCAATTTTCTTTTTCTTTTTTTAATATACATCTTTACAAACTTCAGGTAAAATGATTAATATGAACATTAAATTCTTTTCTTACGTCCAAGTCTTTATCTTTTTATCCTTCCCACCTCTGCCGTTGTGCAGCTCTGACCTTTCCGTAAGGTCAAGGGGGAAACAAAAGGGGGAGTGGGTTTTCCCGAAGAAACAGAACAGAGCCACATTAGCAGTGTGATCACACACCAACTGTGGCAGTCAGCTGTTTACTACACATCCTGTGAGCTCCGGCGCCTCTAACAGCCATTCACAATTGATACTCTGACAGTAAATCACACGTTAGCATTTGATTTTCCACAGTTAATCATGAAATGTACTGGTATCATTCACTGAGCTCTCCTCTGCATTACGGAGTCAAAGATGTTTATATAAGATTCAGTGTTTTTTTGTGTGTGTGTTCGCTGTATCGCTTTTCATGGCGCAGACCTTGGGACCGAAAGCGAGGGCTTATTTCTGCCCGTCTATCATCCCTCCTTCCTGCTCTTGTTTCGAAGCATGCAGGACGGTAATGTTCAAGGTCACACTCGTAATATATCTTATGTAACACTGCGTCCCTGTTATTGGTTGTTTTTCACAGTCCTGCTCGACAAAGTTTTCCCTCCGGGTGTCCTGCGTGTGGCCTCAAAAAACAAGAATTGGGTTGTCGTGTCAGAGCAGGATAATGACTTCATACTAATGACTCTATTTACCTGAATGGCGTTCTGTTCATGAAGCAGCTACTCACTGTGGGGGGGGAACTCAAAAGCTCTTCCACATATGGAGTTTTCACATTCGACAATGAAACGAGTGAAGACTAGCACAGATGTGATTTGTGCTATTTTTTTTATTTTATTTTTTTTTGTTACATCTGTTTCTGATGTGAGATCTTTGCGAATACGCCTGTGGAGAATTGCCCTTCTTTAGCCGCTCTTGAGCAAACTGCGCCTCCTCTGCTGTCACACTCCTCGGAGCCTCGTGCGTTTGACGGCACAGGAGAAACCCTCTGAAGGGAAACTGCTCGTTACGAGGCGCTTCTACCTTGTAATTTACCGTATTGTGCAACAGGCTGGACTCACTTGAAAGGATTCTTTTTCTAAAACTGTTTGGCGAAGCGAAACAGCCAAATAACTTTATAAAAGCAAATCGTCTCAGAATATTAAATGACGTTGTCATTACATGCTGTAAATGTTTTGTTGCCTGTTGTTTTTATAGTTTCTGTCTGTTTTAAGCCTGATGATTTGCCGTGGCAGTAAACGCCACCTGTTATCGGGTTGGTATTGAATTTAACAAACAGGTTGTGTTTAAATAAATAGCTTTAATGAGGAGCGGGAGATTTGCTTTAAATGACCAGGTTTTGTTTGGTTTGGAGGTTTGAGTTACACAAGAATAGTGCTTTCAATGTAAGATGAGCTTTTTCAGAGGCTTTTATTAGTTTCCCCATAAAACGAAATGCACATATACTACTGTCAGCTCTGTTTTGGGTTTTTTTTTGTTTTACATCCAACAACCATATCCTGTTACACAACATGTGTCCGTCGTCCTATTTGTCTTTCTTTGTTGATTATTATTTCATCCTCTCGGCGCTGCGCTCGCTCCATCGCCCCGTGTTTTCTCAGGATACGTTTCATGCGTGTTTGTATGAAAGCGTTGTGTTTTTGGAAGTGAACCTGGATGTGAAACGCTAGTTAAAAACAGGCAGTAGTGAAAATGAGCCCGTTTGACGAAGGAGGAAGTCACTTCAGTGAGGAAGGGGGGGGAAAAGCAGCCTCGAGGCCGTTTCACACTCGAGCCACAAACGGCGGTGAAGTGATGGGAGGAAAACAGGAAGACGGTGAAGAACAGAGTGAGAACCGTGAAATGTAAAACTCAGATGTGATCCGTAGATACCGGGTGACCTTTAGAGAGCGGGCCGTCGTCTAACTAAGTGGCACCGACTCTTCATACTCTTGATTTGCGACGTCTCTCTCTCTCTCTCCCTCTCCAGAACTCCCACCATGGCGGGCGGCTTGTTCTCCATCGACAGAGACTATTTCCAGGAGATCGGCACGTATGACGCAGGCATGGACATCTGGGGTGGGGAGAACCTGGAAATCTCTTTCAGAGTGAGCGAACACACCCACAGCCGAGTGAAATGACTGTGTTCTTCCATGCACTGCAGGCAGTTAACACACACACACACACACACACACACACACACACACACACACACACACACACACACACACACACACACATGCATGTTAGACTCTGAGGCCGGTGACTTCTCTGACTACATTGTTGACTTGACTAATACTTTGTCACGCGTCATCCCGACTGGCTTTCAATCCCAAGTTACTCAGACTGTCGAAAACACAGGCCGGACCGGCCCTGCGTCATCCCTCCTCCCGGCGGAGATCACCGCTCTGCCGACGTTAAATTCAGTTCTCGGGACTTACGTGTCCACTGAACAAAAGCGTACTGTCGTCCACAGATCTGGCAGTGCGGCGGGACCCTTGAGATCGTCACGTGCTCTCACGTGGGTCACGTGTTCAGAAAGGCCACGCCTTACACGTTCCCCGGAGGAACAGGACAAATCATCAACAAAAACAACCGACGCCTGGCCGAAGTCTGGATGGACGAATTTAAAAACTTCTTTTATATCATCTCTCCCGGTGAGTCGGGCTTTGTGTCGTTGCTCTTCTTGAACCTTTGCATCGTAAATATTAGGCAAGTCGTAAAACAGCTGGGTTGAGATATGGAGTCCAATGAAATCAATGCAGGTGGCTTTTCTTTTTCTTTTCTTTTTTCTTTGCTTGTGGCGCAAAAACACACACACACACACACATTTATGGATGAATAGACTAGGGTTGTTTATGGGAAAGGTAGAAGTTGCGGATGAGTTTAGAGTAAGTCTGCACGAAATTGATTGATTGTTTATTGCCCACAAAAATACATATGCAGATCTCAAATTGTTTACAAACTCATAATATGAGCACTTGCTATCTTTGTGAGGACAGAAATCCAGTGCCTATAAGGAGTTATGTAGTTCAGGTGAAAGCTGAGTTTACAGTTAGTCTGCAGGAAATAAATCTAAGTCAATGAAATGACCTCAAATGGTGTTTGTATAAATGTGTGTATGTGTGTGAGTGTGTGTTCATGCAGGTTTACAGGTCTGTGCTCATGTGTTGAGGTTAATCACTGTGGCAGGTGTGATCTGTCCATTAACCCAGTCAAAGTCCCAATATTGCAGTTGTGATCCAGCAGTGCAGGACGAGAGGTGGCAAAGTAATTTCACGCTACGAAGCATCTATTAACGCACACTGTAGCCCACACCAAGTATCAGGATAGAGAGGGACGACCAATAAAGCTGAAGTGGAAATCTTTAAATGATGAATTTCTAGGTGTGAAGCGCACTCTTTATTTCCGTGAACAGCGGCAGGCGTCCCGCGGTTTGAGCTGCTCCCCCGTTGTTCGCTCCAGCTCCCAACGCCGGACTGCTTTTTTTAATATCACGTTTTGTGTCGAGGAGGTATTTCCCTGCTGCAATCTGACAAACACTATTAATTAGATCACTTTGTCTCCTGCGCTGTGCCGCTGATCAGCAGATCTGTGGCTGTTATTACGGTGGTGCTGACTGGTCGGGTGGCGCTGATATTTCTGCTCCTAATGTATGATGATAATATAATAACAGAGTCGGTCTGGATCTGCACCCTAAAACAGCACGTCTTCCTCTAAAACAGTTATTAAGTTATCAGCAAAGTGCATCAGCTCAGCAAGTGAAGCTGGGATGTTCCACACTTACTGCTGGAGGCTACATGATTATTTTAGTAACTCCCTGCTCTGCCTGATATCTGCAGTGTGATACAGTCAAGTCAGGTCATGGGATCTGTTCCCAAAAAACTGAACGTTTCATTCCCTGCTTTAACCATTTAATTACGCTTATTTATGAACTTGCTCTGCAACGAACGAGTTTCATTTACATTCATGAACGTGTTAAATAAGTCGCCCGGGAACAGAAGAAGCCTAACAGACGTGAGCAAACAGACATTGTTGTGAACATTCTGAGCCGGTGGCAAGGTTTTACTGAATGGGTGGCTTATCTTGCAAGACTCCTCTGGCTTTACTGTGACTTAAGGTCGTTGAAAGCAAGATGAAGCAGCAGCTTTAATGTCACACGATACTCAACAAATTCACTTTTGTTGGAGCAGCTTGTGAACGTGGCTGAACGAGGCTCATCGAGTCAGGGTGTCACAATGTGTAGGAAATGATTGTCTCAACTTTTCACCGGAGTTTTTAAAAAAAACCAATATAATTACCGTGTTCTTGTGCGTACGCAGGTGTGACCAAAGTGGACTACGGTGACATCACGTCTCGGACGTCTCTGAGACATACGCTTCAGTGTAAACCCTTCAGCTGGTACTTGGAGAACGTCTACCCCGACTCCCAGATCCCCCGCCACTATTACTCCCTGGGAGAGGTACACACACACACACACACACACGGTATACAGGACTATTCAAGGTATATAGGATTATTCACCATTCATTTATTACAAAGCTGTTGCAAGTCTCTGGAAGCTGCTTTTTGAAAACACTGTGAGAGCGGGGGAAATAGGCCTCTTGTAAGTTCTCCACAGTGGCAGTCAGTAGTTTTTGTGCTCAGTTAGATCGACGGCGGTAACAATGGCGGCTTTACGAGCTTTGTTGTGCTCCCCGCCTGTTTGGATATAAGTGCTTCTCCAACAAAGTGTTGCATTTATTACTAACTAAAATCATCGCCCAGATCGGTGGCCCATTTTCTTAAATAAGTGATACTGAGTGAGTGGAGGACGGCGGGTGTTTACATCCGACTGTTTCTTTGCACAACGGAGATCGTTCTTGTGTTAAAAAGGTCCACAGACTCACATGTTTGTACAAGACTACGCTTGACGGGTCAAGTCATTGACACACACACACTCTCAAGCACCTCATATGTTTACCTTTGAATGTCCAAGACTGAACCTGTCCAGAACCTTTGTTAAACAAACTGGTCCCGTCCCGGGCAAACGCAGGCTGCACAGTTTTCAGGGCCTTCGAAGAGATTAATGGAAAACATACTTCTATAAACATATATCTCCTGGTGATTGCACACTTTGGTTTGAAGCAGTGTGAGTGCATGACACTGAAGAGAAACGCTTTTTTTTTTTTAGAACCAGGCTCAGAGATGGAGGCTTTCTGCTCTTCTGGTCGGGGTTAGAGAGAATAACATACAAGGATTAGCAAAAACATCTATTAAACAAAAGTTTAATATAGTTATTCATCATAGATCATTCAGTCGATGCACATGTTGAGAGATCACAATAATGCATTTTTGACATATCGCGTCATTCAGGGAATAGTGTCGCCAACTGTCCTTCCTGTACGTTTCACTCAGATCCGCAACGTGGAGACGAACCAGTGTCTGGACAACATGGCCCGCAAGGAGAACGAGAAAGTCGGCATCTTCAACTGCCATGGCATGGGAGGCAACCAGGTAACGGAGGAACAAGACCGAATGTGAATAACTAACAAGCGTGTGGCGTTCAGTTGGCGTTCAGTTGGCGCCCGTCCCGGCAGCAGGCTCGGACGAGAGAAGCCCCGCGTGTGACGGCGGGTGTTTGTTTTTAACAAGCCGCTCTGGTTGTGTGCAGGTGTTCTCCTACACGGCCAACAAGGAGATCAGGACGGACGACTTGTGTCTCGACGTGTCGAAGCTCAACGGCCCCGTCATGATGCTCAAGTGCCACCACCTGAAAGGGAACCAGCTGTGGGAGTACGACCCCGTGGTGAGGCCGCCGTCCGGCCGCGTGTCGCCAACGTCGACGTGGAGAAGGAAACAAGTCGTCGGCGTGATTTATTAATAGCTTGTGACAGTTTTCTCAAACCGGCTCGGAAATAGACAATGAGCGTCCTCGTGTAATTTCAGGACGACGACTCGTATTTCAAAGCGACTGTCGCCGCGGCGAGATTATTTATCGGCTCCAGTTTTTACGACGAGACGTCTGAGCTGATGAATCGCCCTCCGGAGCGAAGCGCGGCGATTACTCAGAGACAAAACGCAATGGAGCGGCAAATGTTGAAGCCTGTAGGGGGAAAGAGAGAGGAGGGGTTTTAAAATTGAGGAAACTTACAGAAACCTTATTAATTAATATACCATATTAATGGGCTATGAATTATTTCCTTAAGTCGTTACCAACCTGGACAATATGAGCCTAATTAACATCAATCACATGTAAACTTCAGCCTCAATTAAATGAGTAACTATTTGCCCCCGCCCCTCCAATGCTTGCCTGCTTAGCCCCGCCCACTTCCTGTCAGCCCAATCCAGCTTTATTCATAAAAAGGCCATTTAGACGAAGACGTAAAATGATAAGATGTAAAACACACATGTACATTTACATAAAATAGATAAAAGAGACAGACAATAAAGCTAATTAAATGGGATTAAAACATGAAAGACATTAAAGAGATGAGTGAAAACCGTATTGAGTTGACAGTGAACGGCTCACATGTTGCCGAAGAGAACCGGCGGGTTATGAGGTGAGTCGATCCACAGCGAAAAGAACTCTGATTAATCCCACAAACTCCTAACAAGTGAGCCAAGATGCATAACGTCAACAGTTTACACTCCATGAAAGGATCTGTCTTCTAAAGCCTTTACTGGGATATGAGTTTAAAAAAAACTAAAAAACTATTGAAAAAGCAAATGAAAACTTTTTCACACTGAATCACAAACATTCAAGCAACTCGAATCGTCTTAATATTTTATTTTACTTCTATTCACTGAAGCAGTTTGAAGAACCGCCGTTGAAACATTTGTGTTGAATAATTTAAAGCGCCTGGTGCAGTAAGAAAATGCATGTTTGTTTAAAAAGCAGCTTCATAATGATCCTGGTGTTTCGGTAAAAAAAATCTGATGTGGATTTCACTCTGATCACCAGAATATCTCGTTGGCTGAGCGTTGGATTGAAGTCTATGAAGGAGAAAAATAATCAATTTGATGTTTATAACAGGCCAAAAAGTGCCGTTTTTGTCAAAGTTTGTAACAAAATTCTGAGTGAAATCCTTGAGCGTTGGCTGCTCTTCAGGTCATTTCTATTGAGGCTGATCAGGAGAACAACTGTGAGTCGACTTTGTGAGTCATTGCATCCGGCGGCATCTCACCGGGATCCACGTTTCCCTATCTCTGAAGAAAACAGCTGAAAAAGCCTGATTCACCATGTGTCTCTTGACTGCTCACGCTCTCCATGTCTCTCCTCCAACCCCCCCCCCCCCCCCCTCCCCCGGTGCAGAAGCTGACTCTGGTCCACGTCAACAGCAACCAGTGCCTGGACAAGGCCAGCGAGGAGGACAGCCAGGTGCCCAGCGTCAGAGACTGCTCGCACTCGCGCTCCCAGCAGTGGCTGCTCCGCAACGTCACACTACCGGAGGTCTTCTGACCGCACGGCGCCAACACACACTCTCACACACACACGGCGGCCCAGAGCGAGCGACCGGGGGAAAGGACGTGTCTGTTGGAGATGGGCAGCGGGGAGAGGGAAGACTTCCCACCGGAGGAGGGGGAGGAGGAGGAGGAGGAGGAGGAGGAGGAGGAGGAGGAGGAGGAGGAGGAGGAGGAGGAACTGGACGGTACGACCTCTGCCGGCAATCAGAGGGAGGCCTCCTCGGAGCAGAGAGACTCCTTCCCACAGACCATGGCTGTTGTTCTGCGTTTGTCTTGTTTTTCTAAAAGAGATTTTAACCACACGGAGAGAGAGACTCGCTCCCCGTGCGTCGACGTGAGACCGACTGGCCGGCGGGCGGAGGGGTTCTGAATTCACAGCTTCCCTCGACTCATCCCGTCACATTTGCTGACTGCCTCTGTTCAGAATGTGTGCACTTATCTGTGTGCGTGCGTGCGTGTGTGTGTGTGTGTGTGTGTGTGTGTGTGTGTGTGTGTGTGTGTGTGTGTGTGTGTGTGTGTGTGTGTGTGTGTGTGTGTGTGTGTGTGTGTGTGTGTGTAAACCTGAGATGAATGTAAGAATGCCTTGGTGATTTCTTTTTTTTTTTTTATTTAATTTTGTAACAGACTTAAGAAAAAACTGAGCGCCGTTATGAAGAAGGGTGTGTGTGTGTGTGTGTGTGTGTGCGCGTGCGAGCGTGCGTGTGTGTGCGCGTGCCAGAGCCCCTCCTCCAGTCCTGCAGCAGCGTCTGTCGCCCTCTGCTGGTTCTCCTCTGCATTTTTCATTCAACTCCAGCCTCCACTTCCAGGAGGATTGTTTTTTTTTTTTTGTTTTGTTTTGTTTTTTTTCCAAGGGACAGCACACTTTGGCAAGAGGAGGAAGGAATCCCCCCCCCCCCCCCCCCCCCCCCCCCCCCGACATCTGCGATCAGCAGAGATCTAGAGATAGAGAATTCTGGTGTTTGTGATATCTTGAGATTTATATGTCCAGTTTTTACATGGCTCGTCTGTTTCTACTGTTTCAGTAACCCTCGTTCGTCCGTCGGTCTCTGTTGTCTTTGAAGATGTTTAACATAGAGCTAACACGGACACACACACACACACACACACACACACACACACACACACACACACACACACACACACACACACATAGGAGATAAGGCTGCCCTGGACTACTACTTAAATCTATTCTGTCATATCTTCTTGTCAATGACCTCTTAAAAAAGAAGGAGTGCACTCCAAGGGCTTCTTTCCTACAGCGGAGTGTGTACGTGTGTGTGTGTGTGTGTGTGTGTGTGTGTGTGTGTGAGTCTTCAGTCTGTTGGAACAAAGAGCTCTGACTCCTCTCCACCTCCATCGTAGAAAACCCAGAGCAGAAGCGTGTCGTCGTTCAGAGAGGCGAGTGAGAGGGAGACTCTGCAGCAGACATGATATCTCGATCCATAACCAACATATCTCACTTTTCACCCGCAGTGTTTCCGCTGCTCATATCTCAACCAGAGGCCGAGCAGTGGGTCCACGTCGTCTCATCCTCGTTTCCCTTCAGGCCCCGTTTCACTCCTGCCCTGCGAGTCGGAGCCAGAAGTGACGTCCTGAACATTTTCAGCTTCCTCCAGTGGAGGAAGAGTTTACACGTTACACACGTTTCGCCGCTTGGTCTTTGTCGTGAATGCAGCAGACGCGAGATGGGAGGCCGACTATCCTCTTTCTGTTCGTCCCGTTTGTTAAGTTGTTTTGTTAAGTTGTTTTGTTTTTCTTCCATTGTCCGAAGTGACTGTGGTGAATCACGTGAGCGTTTTCTGACCGTGAGACGGAGCGAGTGTTTCCATCGGGCAGATTCCTGGGGGAAGGGGGCGGGGCTTTGAAAGTAACTGACATGTCCAGGCTTCCACACTGAGCTGATCCAAATGTAGAAAATAAAGGTGAAAAAGTTTACAGAACAACTGGAGAAGTGTGTTACTTTTAGTCAACGCACACACACACACACACACACACACACCTCATAGAAGCGGTGGTGCCCCGGTAAAATCACCTGGAAGCTCTGGTCAGTCAAGCAACATTCAGTTTGAAACAAAACAAAAACTTTTTGTTTTGTGCTTCGAGTTTATCGGTTTACTTCTTGACTGTAAGTCTTGTTTTGTCGATGATCACAGCTTCTCTGTGTGGAAAGTAGGACTGCTGTTGTTGTTGTTGTTGTTGTGCTACGACTAGTCTCTGACCTCCCGGCAGCGAGACGTTCTGCAGGATCGTCGGGTCGAGGCCCAAACAAGACGGGTCCCACGTGGGATTCGGGATTATTTCCCGTCCTTTTAATAACCGCGGCCGTCCAAAGTGAGGCGGCGGAGCCGAAAGCAGACTCACTCGGCGCTCCGGGAGAAAGTGGATTATTTGAACTTCTCGACTTGATCTGCTGAATTATTCATCCGTCAGGCTTCGTCCCATCAGGAAGACATATTAGACAACAACGTTTTGCATACACATAAATAAAACATGCCGATGCCCCCCTGCATCTGTTTTTTTTCTCTGAGAGCTTCTGCAAAGTGAAGAGGTTGATTCTCATTACGGTCACCCCGGCGTTCAGCGAGGGCAAACGAGACGCCTCGGGCGCCAAACTGAGCGGGAAAGTGAAGTGGTGTTTTTTTTTTTTTGCTGTTTTACAGAAGACGGAGGCTCTGATGATGAAGTGTAAAGCTTCAGAGTGGGAATGTGATCTGGCCTCCGCTTCCTCCAGCTTCTGGGTGGAAACTAAATGTCCGCGGTGGAGAAGTGTGGATGGAGGCGCGTCGCTCGGCCGCCGAGAGCGAATGACATGAATGCCTCCACTGTTTAGAGCGTTTCAAGCCTCGACGCCTCAGGAACACTTCGATCTGCTTCAGCCAGGAAACGGAACGAAGTGTGTCCATCTAATGGATTTGTTTGAATCTTTTAACAAATATATATATTTATTTAAAAACAAATTTAAGCTCAGAACACTTTATACTTTAGCCACTTTTAAATTTGTATTTAAATTTTATTCCAAAACAAAAAAAATTAAGAACAAAAGTTTTCACTTTCCTGAATGAAAGGACACAGAAAGAAGTTTAACTTTCATACTTTGCCTCTTTATTTCAAATAATAATTTTCCATTGAAAAGTTAGTTAAAAAGTGATCCGCCTTTTATTCTTTTAGTATTGGCTTTATTTAAATGTTTGTTTTCTTAAATTCAATTCAACTTTATTTATATAGCACCAATTGCAACAGTCACTGGTGCTTTTTTTTTTTTTTTTTTTACAGAGAAACCCAACAGACTAAAGTACTGCCAATTGCCTTTTTTCTGAATAGTGATAAATATGAAAATGTGTCCATAAATTTGTCGTGTCAAATAGAAGAGTTTTAAACTTGATCCTAAGATTACAGGCAGTGTTTTCCTTCTGGTCTGATATTTAATTATATGAATCTCAGACAATTCAGCCACTGACACCGTATGAGTATAAATGTTTCCAGTCAAAAAAATAATAAAATTGAAACAAGTACTTGGCTTCGCTGAAGCAAAAATGAATACCGCAGATGTTTGAGGGCTTTCATATCAGCCGGTTAAGAGCACAGCAGCAGTGATGTGATGGCGGCTCCAGCAGCAGCAGCAGCTCCCTGGACTGGCTTTTTATTTGGTCCATCTGTCGGCAGCTCTGCTGACATGATGACAATCTGTACAGCCTTCAGAGAACAGACGACACCATCTGACTCACAAACCCAAAGGAACAGCAATTTCCGCTGAACAGAGAATAATTACAACAACAACAAAAATCACCTTTTTACTGTTCATGAAGACGCCCCATGAAAAACTCAAGATTTTTTTTTTCCTGAACATTTAGTTTTTACTGCTGCTGTTCAATTCGGTGGACAAATTAGAAACAGTAGCAATTTTTTTTTTTTTATTATGGACAAATCACAGCTATTGTCTTGAGTTTTGTGCCGCATGAAGAGTTTCCACAGATCAGACTTGGCCCACAGGTCTTTTTTTTTTTTTTTTTAATCTTGTCAATCATCCCACAAATGCATGTTCCTTAAAAATCTGGCACCATATCAAAACAAAACAAAACAAAAATTCTAACTTTTTGTGCATTTTTTTTTTTTTATGAAGTTAAGAAAATCTGAACAGTGAATGCTTCCTGTGCTATTCAGAGCTATTCTGTGCAAACGGCAACCGGCTCCGATTGAATGCACCACAGGACAAAAATCACATCAGTTTCATATTATGTTTATTGTTGTCAGTGCAAGATCGAGTGTTTAGAAAACAAAACACAGCAACAAGTACCAACGAGGAAGTGGCGCGTTCTCCTCCCAACAGTTCATGTATTTCTCCCCAGAACAGGTCAACGCCCTCCCACGGCTGACACGGTAGCCAAGTACCAGAACAAGTCCTCTGCTTTCCTTCCTTAAAGCTTCATACGCTCCTCTCCCAAAAGTGCGGCGTGATGAATCGCGAGGGTGTGTCGAGAACGTTTAAATGACATCTGAAGGGTCAAACAAGTGCTGATGAAAAATAGAAACCCATGTGATGAGGAAGACGGACGTCTACATGGAAAACCTAAGAAGTGCTCGGGAAAACGGTCAAGGAGGAACATGTGCTTTAATACTGGAACGACTGAAAACGGTTGGGTGTGTGTGTGTGTGTGTGTGTGTGTGTGGTGACAGTATGTTCAAAAAAATATATCTTGAGAATAAATAGAAACGTATAAAAAAAAAAAAAAACCCTAACCATCTACTGTCAAAGTTTACATCTAATACCCTGAAGCAGGGCGTCCCATGAAGTCTGAACCAGTGGTTCTCAAACGAGGGGCCACAGCGCCCCTAGAGGAGCTCTCTGGTACTGGAAGAGGTTGAGCAGAGTTTAAAGAAAAAAGTGATGTCAAAAAATTATAGCGATAAAAAAATGCATTGATTGTTATTCATATCTTTAGCAACTGTGAAAAATATGGCTAAAAAAAGGGAGAAAAAATGTGATTTTATTACATTTTTACTGTGGTTAGAAAAATATTTTAGATTTTGATGAATATTAAGCATGAATTGTACTTAAAAAAAAGCGCTATTGTAGCGTTTCACTTCCAGACTTTCTAAAAATACCAAAAACTGACGTTACAACAGAGACATTGTACCTTTATAAGCTGCTGTCACTGGGAACATGAATGAAAAATAGATATTATAAGACGTTTGAGAATCACTGGTGTAAATCCTATATATATATTAAAAAAACACTTAAATATAGATACACAAAGGAAACCTGGTATCATGGTAATAAATTCTGGTCCAGGAGCACAAGAGTTTTGTTAAAGCCAAAATGTAGTGTTGCGAAGCTGCGATCACTGAAACGTGACTAACGCATCAAAGCAACACTGTGTAACGACTTTACATTTAAGCGTCGGAGGCCGACTCTTCTTCGAACTTCCTTCCTGCTGGACGTCCGGGGCTCCGCCACTGGCCGTCGGACTGATCTGGGGGAGAATCTGCCTGTCTGAGGTTTGAGTTGTTGCACTTTCTCGCGCAGCTTTCAGCACAGCAGTCGACCCACTACTTATATAAAAAACAAATAAATAAAAAGGTCGGTTCACACTCGGACCTCGGTATTAATATTAAGTGCTCTTGCATCCACCGCTTTACAGTTATTGGCACGATTTGCGTCACGTTTTATATCAGGAGGAATTCAAGCTTGGCGACGCGTCCTGACGAGGTAAGCTGTGCTTTTCCCTGGCGCCACCGCTCTTAATGCTCAACGTGGGCAGACGATGCATTCGCTGGTCTGGAGCAGAAGCTCCTCCTGGCGGCTTCAGCGTTACAAAGTGTTGCTTTAAGTTTGAACTAAAGACAAAACAGTCGCTGGAGCCACCTGGTGACGGGTTCAAGAGCCTCCGTCTGGAGGGAGGTAGGGAGGAGGTGCAGGGGTCACACCAGGGGCTTTTGTGGGTAAGTCGTCTTACAATTCACCACAGACGCCGTCGATAGTTTAAAAAAAAAAAACAACTAAACAAATTGAGGCACTGAGGGAGACGATTGGATTAACATCAAACTCTCTGCTATGCATCGTATTCAGGAGCCCGATGTGACGCCATCGGTCATAATCTGGGGGTCTTGAGACGTGTACGTAGGAACGTTTGGGTTTTTAAGGTGCTGGATGTCCGTAGCCGGCGCCACGAGCGGCTCTGTTCAGCAGAGCATTGTGGGTAAGCCGGCTGCCACGCTGCCGTCTTCGACCCTTCGGAGCCAGGCGGCGCGGGGGAGGGGAACCGGCCGAACCGCAGGGACTCGCCCGCTCACCGTCACTCGCTGTTCTTAAGGACCGACGGCGTGGATTCTGCGAACACCCTGAGATCAGAGCAGAGAGGGAGAGGCGGGCGGTGAGGCGGGCGGTGAGGCGGCGGTGAGGCACGCTCATCGACGCGGCGGGACACAGGAGCGCCGGGGGCTTCACCTCATGGTATGCAGGGGCCAGTTGGGCTGCACCGGCGTGGGCAGCGCCGAGCTGGGGCTCGCCAGCATGGCGCTGTAGATGTTGGCCGCCACCACCAGGATGCAGAGGAGGATGGGCCCGATGATGGCGCCCTCCAGGCCCAGGTAGTACGCTCCGCCCGCCACCGCCAAGCCGGTCAGGTACGGGTGGCCGCCGCTGAGGGAGGGACGGGCGCAAATATAGCACAACTTTTTAAAGGGACAGTGTCAACGGCTCAGAGGAAACAAGAGAAAATGAATGGTGGAATTAAAGTCTGGTCAGAATTATTGTTTTGTTTTGTTTTTTTTAATTCACACCATATGTTTTTAAGTTTTTACGTCCATTTATATACGTCACTTATGAATCAGCTGTGGTGGTCTTAAAGTGCTTTAAAGATAAAGTTGAGTAAACATGTTTACGTGACGATCCTGATGCGACTGGTCCATTTTGAAAAGTTATTTCACGCTGAGGAAAAGGGGGAGGTTTATACTTTATACCAAAAAAGTCGAAAAATAGCAGTGGCCTCTCAAACGTGTTCTTTCCTGATCAGAACCAGATTTTCTCTTGTAAGCCTTTAAGCTCCCACATCAATCTGGTTATTTCAGTCTGCGTTCATGTAAATAGGAAGTGTGGTGTCTCAACCAGAAAGGACACGACCTGACGAACAATGTAAATTGCACTGATTGTGTCGTGAAATATTGCAGCGCAAACAAGAACAAAAAAAAAATTAAAAAATAATAATAATTTCAATGCAGAACAGGCCCGTCCTGTTCAGAAGGGTGATGAAATGCTTATTTTGTAAACTCTCTGCAACCTCACTGAACAAGGCGACGTTCAGCAGATCCTTTCCACGGTGCAACAAACACAAACCAAGCTGCAAAACGTGTGATTGCCAAGAGTTCTAGTTTGTCACAACTCAGGCAGCAGCGGGGACACGTGAATTCAAGCTGTTCTTGTACAAGTTCTTTTTCAGTATATATATATATATATTTTTTTTTTTTAACTATTAAATTGCATTTTACTCGCAAGAACAGTTTGGCTCTACAAGCACAGGCGACACTGTAGCATGAGAAGTGAACTATCATCACACTGCAAACAACCGTCCCGATTCTGATCGCAAGAGTTTCGAGGAAAAAGGGAAGCAGAATAAATATGTTTGGTTTGAGGTGTGAAATCAAAAAAAAATACAAAATTCAACAAACGTCTCTGTTTAGGTGCTTTCAAACACTTGTTGGCGAGAGGCCAAACCTTTTGAGGGAAAACGTTCTCTCGATCTCTGCCAAAGCTTTTTCAAAAATAAATAAAACCTAAAAAAGGGACTCCTGATTTTTCCGGCGATCCACACGGAGTTTCCCTTCACACCCCGAGGTGTGTGGCAACGGTGAATATCGTGAGAACCGATCTGAGTGGCAAAAAAACATAAAAATGACCATATCGGTCTTTTAAAGATAAAACGGTGGTAAACTATGTGCTAAAGGAAACCCCGGGTGGGATTGACGTTCACAGGTGACCTGCTATCTCATGCTTTTCAATTTAAGATGATGTTTCTAGATTTCTTAGTGCAACGGACGCCAACTGACTTCCACGCACACGTACCCGGATATATCGGAGTAGATGGCCGTGTCCACAAAGTAAGTGGGAAGCAGATGGCAGACGAGCAGCAGCAGAGCCTTGACGCCCTCACCCTGGGCCAGCCACAGGTCGCACACCGCCGGCACCGCCGCCCAGTACGTCCCCAGAAACGGCACGGCGCCCAAGATGGCCGCCAGAGCTTCAGGACGGGTTCAAAGAGCGACAGATACAGTGAGTGAAGCACCGGTGGGGGGGGGGGGGCTTGGTGTCGGGGCGTAAAGGCTGCAAGCCGACTCACCCGACGGAATGAAGACGATGTTGATGCCGAAGATGGTGTGAGTGAGCCAAGTGTAGAGGCCGTAGAACGCAGCCATTTTCAGAGAGGCGTCGAACACTCCCCTTCAAATCAAGCACACGCACCGAGTCAACAAATCTGCTCCCCTTGAGGAGGATTCTTTTTTTTTTTGTTTTGTTTGTTTTTTAACCGTAACCACCTGATGGCTTCTTCCACAGACTGGCCGATGATATTGGACGAGGGTCCGGGCTGCGAGAGAGGCGTGAGGCTGATCACCCACTTCACAGGCTTGTAGTATTCACCACTGGAGCTCAGCAGGTAGAAGAGGGTGGTGAGGAAAATCACCTTCAGACACAGAGAGGAGGACACCACACCTGCAATGTGAGTATTAATGACAAGAAGAAGCTGGCGGCTCTTTACGACCATCTGTTGGAAAACATGTTGCGTCGACACGGCGTTAGAGCCGGAGCCACGAACCAAATGAAGCGTTTCTGAGTTCCTACCAGACTCAGCGCGAAGTTGAGCAGAGCCGTGCCGCTGTGGAACAACACCGTGAGCAGCGTGGTGGTGGTGGAGATGAGGAGGCCGACGTTCCTGCTCATCACCACCCACAGAGACTCCAGGATCTACAAGACAACAAGGCCACGGTGAACAACGCCAGCGCTTTTCCCTTCGAGGCGCGGCTAAAAATATCTCCGCCATTTAGGAACCTGCTGTTCTTTAAAAACAAACAAACATCTATTTCAGGCCAATACGTGGCGGCGCTGCCATTGCCGCATCCCAAAACCTTTAATCACAGGCTTCGACTTCACTGACTCCCTGAAATAGTTATTTTTGACACGCAGCATCTCCTGGGTTTTATCCAAAATATGGGAGCGTCTGGAGCACGTGGCTGCCTCACACACAGACGTTAAAACACTCACAGAGAGCAGAGTCTCAATGTTCTCTTGTAAAAAGGAAGCGATGTCCTTCCAGTCCAGGATGTCCCCCAACCAGCTGTTTTGTCTCTGCACCGACATCTTGTTCCCTCGATTTCGTCCCGTGTGGGTCACGTTCTGGAAACATACATGCACCGATCAGCCATCACATGACTAATACTGTTTTGTTCCTCGTATGAAAGAAACAAGGCTGCACTGATTGTTTTCTATCACATTTCTGGCAGCCTGCGCCTGAGACGTTATTCTAATGGACTTATGACACACAGGTTTGTGGATCTGGAGTCCACAGGCACACAATATTATAATCCATATTACAAATATAACCTACAGTAAACCTACAACTTCACTGGAGTTATCTAGTGATTTGTCCTTGATAAATACACTGAAGAATTTACATTTTTCAGCTTCCAACACAAAACCTCTGAGACAAAATGTTCACTTTCTCCATCAAGGATTCCACCAACTAACAGTGGCCAGGATAAAAAAAAAAAAAGATAATTTGTGTTAGTTACATCACGCGTCAGTAGTCATAATGTTATGGTCGTTGTGTTGTTTAGTTTGGGAAGTGGGAAACATCACCTTGTTGTCACCCTACCTTCACAAACCAGGAGTGGTAAAGTCGGTCCCAAAGCTCCAAGACCTGCTTCTCGATGACGGCTGTGTGGTTCACTTTGTCTCCCAACATCTTGTGAAGCTGCACAGAAAGAACACCGAGGCTTTGTTTCATAACTTCTGCTTCGGGATTCTTAATCCCAACATGCGACACGAGCGATATATCGAAAAAAGCGATCAGACCTTCTGCGTTATCCATTCCCTCCCGTGTTGATAGACGTTAGTGGCAGCCGAGTTCAGAGCTTTCTGAACAACACGAGCTTCTGGCAGCCAACTGGAGGAGCACGTCAGAGCAGAGAGAGAAGTCGTGAAGAGCCTCCGACAGAGTGAAATAAAACCTCCCAAGTACAAATAACTCATGGTAAAGTCATACTTGGCCCACTCTGGATGGTTAGAAACCGTCTCGTTGATCAGGTTACTGGTGATCTCGATGATGTGGGCACTCTCATGATGCACCTGGAAGAGAAACGCCCACTTTCTTATCCAAGGCCACCGTTTGGCTCCAGCAAAGCTAATAGATAGAAGTCGTACCATGGCGGTCAGCAGCAGAGCCATGAGCAGGGTTCCTGTGACCAGGAGGAAGATGATGAAGATGCTGATGATTTTATCCAGCGACCGCTCCAACCACACGATCATCTGGGTGGAGGAAGAGAGGAAAACGACGGGGAGGGGAGAGAGAGAGAGAGAGAGAGAGGGAGAGAGAGAGAGAGCGAGAGCACGTGAGAACGGCTCTGGAGGCGCTGAAACACGTACAGTGATCAGACACATGGAGAAACCTGTGTTGTTGATATTTATCACCGCTGCATTACAAGGCACAGGAACACTTGTTGACTAGGAACAAAAGTCATTTATTTGCTGTGTGATCGTCATTCTGGAGGTAAACTCAGGTTTCTCAATGCTCCAAAACTGTATCACCAGCTTTAAGCACCACCGTGTGTGTGTGTGTGTGTGTGTGTGTGTGTGTGTGTGTGTGTGTGTGTGTGTGTGTGTGTGTGGTGTGTGTTAATTAATGTCACAAATAAAGTTAAAGTGGTGTTACTGGGAGACGTTCTGTTAGCGGATACCTCGTGGTTACAGGGTCGAGCTGTGATGTTTCGGTATTATATGGACAGACATGATATGACGGCCTCACTGCATCGCTGTGAGATAAAGATATGAAGCTCAGAATGATCTACGGATTCAAACGACCCCCCCCCCCCGAGGACATTGTGGCCTAAAAAGAAGACGTTACACAGCCAACAGACTTGCACAGCGTGAACTCGGTCAACAAAAGAATGGAAACACCTCACTCCAAATAAGGTTTTCATTTTGATTAATTTAAACTCGGGAAGTTTATTTTTATCCAAAGTGTGACTTATCAGCTTTAGAAGAGCTCATACATGAAAGCAAACAATCCAAGCGACAGACTTTTGGACGGTTACAAAACCACCTGTACCTTAAATAGTATTTAACTCCATCTTTTTGACTGGTTTTGCCTCATCTAATGTGTTAAAAGTAGGATAAAGAATAGAACCATAAAGTTTGTGTTGATTAGGAAAAGGAACACGTTTCCACTTGCATTAGTTTCAGTTGTTCGGTATTTCTGATTAATCCGTTTTTCAATGTCGTCGTCGGGTGCAGCGTTGCTTTGCAGAAAACAAAGAGGGCAACACATCTCTCCATTCACACGACAAACATCTAATCATGTAATCTGTGATTTGCATTCATCTATTATTATTACTGAGGAAGAACAGAGGATACGTGTGGAAGTTACTGGTGAAATCAGTTATCAATGGGTTAGAACCAGCCTCATCTGGATTGCTTACATAGTACTTAAAAAGATAACCACCTTTTTTTTTTTTCACAATAAAAGTAACCACGACTACTATTTTCTTCCAAACAGGGAAGATCTGGGAAATTTGCAGGGATTTGAGGTCCTTTATAGTAGATTAAAAAAAGTTATTAGAAAAGTAAAGTGCATCCATACTTCTATTCACTAAAACTAAGGAGAATATTCACATTTGTCCTTTTCTACACATTATCATGCTCTTTTGGCTGATCGACTAAAATCATACGAACCTGAATCTTATTTATCACAGATTACAAAAAACAAACAAACATAAGACTCATTAATAGGCATCAGTTTCATGGCATCTATAAATTATGAGTTAATATGCATAAATAGCAGGTCAGATCAGAAGAAAACGCTTTAACATGCTGCTGCATGTCGGGACATTACATTAGGGATTAATTACACGAACGTAAATCTCATCAGGTGAATGAAGTGTGTTCCTGCGGCGCAGCTCGGCCTCTGGGCCGCCTGACACAAGCCCAACACATAAATCACCAAGACCAACTTTAAATGTGTGGTGAGTAACGACCTGACACCAACACAACCTGCAGTTCTGTTTTGTTTTTCATCTCATGAAAAGACGATCCCGAGTGGGAATATGAAAGACAAGCAGCTCGCTTTGTGTCTGTGAATAATTTAAGCACAGAAATACGAAGACGTACAAAACGTTTTGGCTCTTCGAAAGTTTCAAATGTGTCCCCCCGGTGTTCGCCGAGCTCGGCACTTCACGCCGTGTTTCCATGGTTTTGTCCACACGCAGCCCTTCATCCACCCGTTAAACCTCTTCCTTCTCATCAAACAAATGAAAACGCCTTATTTTATTCAGCAACGTGTCTTTCCTTTCCCCCCTGCTCTGTTCACATCGGCAAACTCTCCATGCAGCTCAAACACTCTGGAAGCGAAGCTGCGGGTCAGACTGAAGCAGAGAAGATACAGACGGGGCGAGGGGGTCGCCGCCCCCCCGACTGTAGCTTCACCTCCAATAACAGCAGGGAGCGGGGCAAGAAGCAGAGACGTGACGACGAGACAGGATGAGGTGGGGGGGGGGTGACAGTGGATGGGTAAAAAGAAAATGCCAGTCCAAGCTACTATAAGGTGTGCTCACTCCTTCACACAGGCATATACATATATATATATTAATACACTCCTTATCCTCTTTTTCTCTTATTTACACAAACACACGTTCCGCCAGTCTCTCGCTCTCTCAGCACACTGCTCCTCCGAGTCATTACCTGCTGGTTAAGCCAATGCCAGAGCTTGGGGAGGAGACAAAGAGACATTGGGAAGATTGTTATTGTAAAAGATCTGTGCAGCAGTCATCACATGTACCCGTGCGACAGAAACACAGCCTCGGCGTGTGTGTGTGTGTGTGTGTGTGTGTGTGTGTGTGTGTGTGTGTGTGTGTGTGTGTGTGTGTGTGTGTGTGTGTTACAGGCAGTGAGGGATCACAGTGGGCAGGCAGGAGTTCACTACAGGCTGTACAGGGAGTGTGGACTGCAGACAGAAGGATGCAAATCAGTGTGTGTGTGTGTGTGTGTGTGTGTGTGTGTGTGTGTGTGTGTGTGTGTGTGTGTGTGTGTGTGTGTGTGTGTGTGTGTGTGTGTGTGTGTGTGTGTGTGCGTGTGTGTGTGCTTACAAAGACACAACGGTGTGTTTTGCAAACAGAGTACTCAGATTTGGCTGCTTGCAAATACCAAGTACTGATAGGAGTGCTTAGTAATAATATTATTCCTATAGTAACTTTAAAAACATTTAATTTGCATTCCTCTCTGTTCAGTTAGTAACTGTCGCTTTAATGTCACTACGACAAGGTCAAACGGTGCTTTAGTGCCTCTGACTTCCGTCTTTGTCGCCACCAGGCATGATAAAACCTTTAGGAACAAAAAAAAATGAAGTGAAATATTTTCAAAATGAATGAAGCATTGTGCAGACTGGATGAGACCGAGTGCAGCCACCCAGTAAATTAGGGGTTAACCACAGATTTGCCACAGGCTGTGTTAGCGTTGCTACGAAGGGGGAAAAAAAAACAAAAACAAAAAACAAATCTCTTCACTGTTGAAGACATGATAGAATCTCTCCTCCATCGATGACCTGCCCCCGCTGAATATGAGCCGATGTCATCCTGCGGTAAAATGCTATCGAGTGTGACGGTTCCAGAGCACCTTTGATTCCGAGCACCCCGGCGGTTTGTGCTAAACAGGATGTTTTTCTCCCTTGTAAATCCTGAAAAAACTCGTCGATGTAAAGTTCTACCAAACATCATTTCATCAAACATTTCTCCTTCGCTGTCATGCGATCGACTGACATCAGAGTGAGAATTTGCACTTCTATAAGGAACAGTAAAAAAAAAAAATTAAAAATTGTAATTTACAGCAAACTGATGAAAATGAGAGTTGGACCAGGGCAGAAAATACAGCGGCTCATCGCTGCCACCCAGTGTAAAAAAAAAAATCACTCAATCTCTTTTAAGACCAAGCCTCTGCGGAGGACGACTTTCATTTGCCTCGCAAATTTTTCGGACACTTTTATAACCGGTCCAATATTCAAACGTATGTGTTTCCTCACGTAGCCTCACGCTGAACTGCTGCGTGAATCATTATGCTTTTTAGCTCTGATTCGGTGAAAACGTTCTATATTTATCAGCCTGCAACACACTGCTGGACTTTTTTTTTATCACGGTTGTTTACTGAAAACATCTTCTGGCAGGAGCAGTAAACAACACTGATGAGTGCTGAAAATGGGCCAAAACAATTCGATTGGAAATTGGAGCTTAAACTAAATGCTCCTTAAAGTAGAGTGCGGTGATAATTTGTCGCGGCTCCGGCACTTCATTCCATTACGCGGGCTAATTTAATCAATTATTAATGCAAACCAATTACCTAGCGGAGCCTATAAATATTGTGGACTACATTCAGGACCAGCAGCAGTGGGCCGGGGTGACCGATATAAAACCTACAAGCTGCAGGCGTCACACCAAGTGAATCGTTATTGCGCGTTGAAACGACGATACAAATCACAGGCGATGTTCATGTCGAGCACTCAAGTTACTCTCTTCAGTGAGTTACTATAACTTTCCCTTCTTTGTTGTCCTTTCTTTCTTTTAGACCTACGAGGCCTTGAATTTAAAAAGTGAAGCTGCTCCGCGGGTCGTGTGTCTGGTTAGAAGATGTGCATTTCGTCTCGAAGGAGGGAGGGAAAGTAAAAAGAACCCGTGTCGCTCCAGCGGCCCTTGGGCGGACGCAGCCAGAGGCGTTTACCTTGGTGTCGATACGCAGCAGGAACTGAGCCAGGCCTTTGATGGGTCCGGGCAGCAGGGCCTCCTCGCGCTCGCGGCCGAACTTCTCCATCACCATCCACCACGAGGCCAGCGTGCGCTCGGCGAAGCTCTTCAGGCCAAAGTGGACCACCAGCTTCTTCAGCACCCAAACTGGATCCCCGAGGGCAAATAGAGTAAATCCGAAGTGCTGTGTAACGGTTTTAGGCAAGCCAGTGTGTGAGTGTGTGTGTGTGTGTGTGTGTGTGTGTGTGTGTGTGTGTGTGTGTGTGTGTGTGTGTGTGTGTGTGTGTGTGTGTGTGTGTGTGTGTGTGTTACCAGCGACGGGGATGGGGAGCAGCTGCAGGATCCAGAGGTTGAGCCAGACCTGAACCAGCACGATGGCCCAGGCCAGCAGGATGAAGTAGATGTTGCTGGCTCTCTGGGAGCTCCTCTCTCTCTGGAAGAGACCGGCCGGTAATGAGCGGGACCCCCGGGGGAACCCGGGCGTGGCGGGGACGGGCCCCACAGACCGCACGCCGTCTGAAAAGGGGAGGACAGAAAAGAGGAAACGGACAAAACAAACAGTGGTCGGTGCTGTCAACGTCAAACTTCTGCGGTGTAGGAATGAAGAAATGAGAAAGAGGAAAATTGGTGCTTTTCTCTGAGAAGAGAGAGGGGAAAAAAAAGCACTTTGCACAACTGAATTAAGTTAAAAAATTATGAAACGGGTCACATGGAAAAAAAAAAAAAAGTGCATTGCAGAGCGTGCGTATACAAGACATGCCTGTCTGAGCAAGTCAGTGTTCAGCTGCCATTTAAATGAATCCACAGAAGTAGAGAGAGAAACAGTTTAGCAGCTGCAGCCACAAAAAGGCTTTTAACCAACACTAGTATGAGTCGACTGTTACTGTATAGAAGAATAACTGGGGGAATTTATCCCACAGTTATTGGTGGGATACGATTCTGTTGTTGTAGAAATCTGTGACGGTAACAATGTCCTAAAAAATGAGACAATCACAAACCAGTTTGTCTATTTGGAAATTGTAACAATTTCAAAGAAAACAGAGATTTTTTTTTTTTAGTTAAACAAATGTACTAAGAGTAGCAGACACAACAGAAACAGAGACCCGAGCTGAGATAACCATGATGCAACTACGTTACTAGCAAACTAGCATTAGCCGTTTGTAGAAGGAAACACATCATGCAACAGTAAGAGACACTTTGTTTTGTTTTTTGTGGGACATTTAACTGTATTTTGCATGAGAATGTATCATTAAAATTGGCTTTATCATAAGATTACACAACAAGAAATCTGTAAAAGTGTAAAGGTTTCTTATAGTACTATTATATTCCAGATGAAATTGTGCTGCAGTGTGGACAACCAGCAAGCCAATCTTCTTTTAACCGACTTCAATGAATGAGTTAACGACACACTAAACTCCCTCTCTGAACTACATATCCGGTTTTAACGGAGGACTCCACATATATTTTTGGGCCACAGTGTGTCTTGTTCTTGTTTGGAAGACTTGTAGATGTGGAGGAAGTTGTATTTCACCAGATGTTATATGCTGAATGCTGAACTCACCTGTGGCGGCGTTTTCGCTGGGCTGAAGGTTGCTGCAGGAGATCGCCATGTAAAAAGTGTTTGCGGCGAACGACAGAACCTGACCGGAGAGTTCTCCTGGGGGGGGGGGGGGGGGGGGGGCAGGTAACGGGGGTGAAAAGATACATCCAAGGCTGTTGAGACAAACTGTTCCTGATCATTTAAGTGCAGCTGGATGTCAGCATGACGACGAATAAGACAAATTACATTAAGGGCTATTTTAGGAGGAATACTTAAACCCCCCCCTCCGTTACAGGGATGATCACAAGACACTTTCCAGCAGCAGTTCATATGATCCTTTTGACTTTTAAAGAATTATTTGATTTACTGCAGCGTTAAATGAGAAGACTGACGTCACCGACGTGTCTGAAGAAGCTCACTGTTCTCGCTACGCTTTATTGTGAAAAAGAGTTCATTTCTGCGTCTGCTTAATGCAGCCAAGGTAAAATATCAATATTTAAACGTTCACCTCTTCCCGGAGCAGGGGGTTTCTCCTGGGAGCCCACGACGAGGAGTGCAACCACGACCACAAATATGGGAACTCTCCACGACCCGGTCAGCGACACTGAACACACACAAGCAGGTACGAGAGGCAGTGAGACGCTATGATCCCGCATTAATCTGCACCCCCCCCCCTCCCCCCGTGATCCCATTTGCTTTACTGAACCAGTTCAACCATACATCCACCTGGATGTGTTCTCACATCCACTGTGTGTTAATTCTCCTCAGCAGGCCTGTCATCTTTAACATTTAACGCCTGAAGGCTGACACCTTTCCCCAGCGTGCCTCCACTGACCTATAAATACTGACAACTTCCTCGTCTTGCGGTGCAACATGTGAGGCAAGAACTTCTGAACGTGTGGAGACATCTCACCACAAACCCCCTGTAACCCCCCCGTCTTGCATAAAAATGACGTTTTTTTTCTTTCCCCCCCCACAGATTTTTTTTTTTAACGGAGGCTCATGTTGAGAACTCTGGAGAGAGCAGGATTAGATAATATGGCCTCGGGGGCGGGAGAGACATCGGTTTTGAAAGAGAAGGAATTTAGGAGCCCACAGGACCGAGCAGGTTCTCCTGAGATCCTCGCTCACCCAGGTAGAACAGCAAGGCGGCCCACACAGGGAGGGCCAGGGTCCGCAGGTAGCGCTCGCTGTCAGGACTCCACTTACAGCAGACGGCCAGCAGGTAGCCGAACACCACCGTGCAAACCTGAGGGAGAGAGAGAGGGGGAGAGAGAGAGAGACAGAGAGAGAGAGAGAGAGAGAGAGAGAGAGAGAGAGAGAGAGAGAACTCTTTAATTTCCTTATACATTTCGTCCTGTTATCGCTGTATTGTTTTTCCAATCTGCATGAAAGTAGAAGAATCGAAATCACTAAACATGACGACGATGATTGGAAAAATAACTTAAAAATTCAATTGTTAAATTTAAGTTTCTACAAAATGTGAGCCCCTGAAAGGTTTCATACACACGACTGTTTTATCTGCTCGTTTACTTCTGATCACTTTATATTTCTATATCCATTATAGTTTGTATTGATAAGTGGAAGTGTTGTTGCTTTTCTGAGCTGCTGGTCAGTAGAAGTTCCCTTTAGGGTGAGATAAAGTAGTTTTGCAATGTTCTATTGATAAATCTATTAACATATTAACATTTATGTTATGTTTTTGAGCTCGCTTAAAGAAATAAACGGGGCTTGAAAAGACTGTAAGGGGCTATTTTTCCTTTTTACCCTTGAGGCCCCTTTGTGGGAAAAGTTGTTTCCACAGCAGCCCAGAACAGAGAAAACAATCTCTCGGCCTCTCGGTTGAATCTCTGCGAGCGTCAGAGGTTCTCTTGTGTGAAAGGAGGCCGAAAGAAAACTGGCACCACTGAATATTTTGATATTACATTTGGCCACAGTGGATTGCTTCCTAAAAACATTGTTTATAACGAAAGTTAAACTGTTTCGGCCCGGTGTGATAGTCTTGGGACGACGAGTGAGGAGGGACGACACTGCAGTCAAGGACCAACATTTATTCATCTATTTTGAATTTCAGCAGCCGGTTTGCTTTGTTTGACGTTGGATCATTGATATGAGAAAGTAGTTGAAAGATGTTACAGTTCTGTTGGCAGGAAAAGATTGATTTTATTTTAATTTTTTTTATAAATATTGAGACATCTATGCATACCTCGACATATATAGATTTTGACAGCATCACTATTTCATATTGAATTGAGACTCTTATAGTATGTTACAGAGTCTGACCTTGAGGATGTGCTGCTCCGCTATGAAATTCATTCTCAATTTCAAAGCTTATGACATTATATCTTAAGACACGGGTCCTATAAAGTCTAGTGTATAATTGGTGTACAATATAATAATAGAATAATTATATTGTAAAACTGGAGTGTGTGTCACGTGATCTCTCAACCAGTCATCTGGATGAGTGTCTCTTTTTTGTTTTTATTCATTCTGGTTGTTTCTCTTTGTTTTTGTTTTTTTTTTGCACATTTGGAAATGAATGAATGACAATGGAGAGCACATCTAACTGTTAACAGAATACTACCAATACTGACTCCAAACATGCTGGATAGCAGGAAAACACCAGAAACCCACAAAGACACTACAACTTGATATAAAATGCATTTCCTTTATTGTACTAAAACTGATTTACTTGCATAAAAACCCTTGAAAATGAAGACGACGCGTAACATTTAGTTTTGCCAGGTATGACAAAATTGCAGTTAATACTTGAGCTATAACAAAGAACAACTACAATTAAGTCTGGGCTGACGGTTCAACCATGTGCCTCTCTGTGTGGAGTTGGCATGTTCTCCCTGGGTTTCTCCTGGTACTAATGGTTTCCTCTCACAGTATTTAAAGTTATGACACTTCGGGATGTTTCTCGACTTGTGATGCCTGTGATGTGATTTTTTTTTTTTTTTTTGGGCCATGCAACGCTGGTCACAAAGCTCTCAGCTGATCCGCCTCCACACAAAGACTTCTCTCGGTGTAACTCAATATAGAGCGGGGGTCCTCCCTCCTATTTATAATTGTGGAGACTGTGTCAGGTCCACCTCTGTAGTTAAAGGAAGCACATGCTGTCTGAGGAGGAACATTTAATGCAATTTGGATCCAGTCAAAAGGAGGCACGGAGGAGCCGGGAGTTCAGGCCCCTGCAGCTGTCTGGGAATAATGAGCTACTGATCGATGGGCCACTGGAACGCCAGAGAATTAGATCTACTGATGGACACAGTTTGGACATATTTTCCCCAGAAAGGAACTTTTTGCCTCAGGGATAACCGAATGAGACATTTAAAAAAAAACATCTGAGATCATACAATATTGTCTATTGTCTCTAAATGTTGAAGACTGTTGAATAATATTTATATTTGTTTGGATCATGGATCTCTTTATGTTTTTCCCATAATATTAGCAGCATCTATTGGGATCCATCTGTCAGAAAAGAAAACTGTTTATTAGAGAACAAATATGTTTGACAAGTCTTTATAAATAGTATACTATACTATGATGGGATACTTTATAATAGTCTTTATACATGTAACAACTGTTACAATCGTGGTTTTAAACAAAACAGTATTTTTACTCATAATTAACAACAGATTTAGTGATTAAAGTTGTTTGTTTTGCAGATAAGAAACTATTTTACACTTCATGATAGTTATTTTTTAACATTTCTTACCTAAATGAAATGAAAGAAGTGATTCGGGGAAAAGAAACCCCAAAAACCAACGGATCTTTATTGCGGTTGTGCGTTTTCTGTGTCGCCCTCCAAGAGAATCTCACCTCACGCCCAGAAACTCCTGGTCGGAGTTTTATAACGAGGATCATTAATAAAAGTTAAGACGCTTCGACTTGGTTTTCTGTTGATCAACTTCGTATCGAGTTGTTTCGTCTTCATATTATACAGATCAAGATAAAATTAGTCATCAAACGTGTCTGAGTGTTTTTAATGTGTTGATATTGAGAGAACCCCCCCCCCCCCCCCACACCCACCCACGTGACAGCTCCGTCCCTCCACTCACCCACACGACGTGGAAACAGTCCAGCACGGCCCCGATGACCCCGCAGACGTGTCCGATGATCACCTGCATCCCGATGACGCTCCAGAACAGGTAGAGGAAGTAAACCATCGGCGCGCCGGCCCCGATCACCAGCAGCACCGTGAGCCGCTCGAGCACCAGCCGGCCCATCGCCTCCACCCCGTAGTTGACGCACCGCACCGGCACGAGCAGCGTCCCCACCACGATGGGCGTCCCGGTGTCCTGCAGGCCGTTGAGCCAGGAGCGGCCCAGGCGGGCCAGCGAGTGCTTGAAGGGGTGGAGGAAGGTGCCGCAGAGCACGGCCCAGAGCAGCGGGCGGAGGAAGGCCTCCAGGATGAAGTAGACCAGCACGGCCGCCCCGCAGCAGATCGCCACGAAGATCATCGCCCCGGTGTTGTAGAAGGCCTGCTTGATGTTCTTGTCGAACTTCAGCGACGACGGCTGCGTCAGCAGCTGGCTCACCATCTCGACGGCCGGCTGCACGCTGTCCGTGAAGGAGACGGAGTGAGGCCGCTCGGTGCGCGGGCTGCCCCGGGGGGAGAGGGCGGCGGGCTCCGGCGCCGAGTCCTCCTCGTCTGCCATGTTCCCCGCTTCACCGTCACCGGACGGAGCCACCGCGTGAGGGAGGAAAACATGTGACGTCACCAGCGAGAGGCCCAAAGGCGCCACGGGAAATGTAGTACCAATGGACGCAAGCGCTGATAATAATAATAATAATAATAATAATAATAATAATAATAATAATAAAAATAGTAATAATAATAATAATAATGTCAAGTAAAGAAACTTTTTTTAACTATTCAGAATAAATGACTGATATATAAAACAATACAAGCAGGATTTAAAAACACAGAACACAGAACTTCTAAACGTAGGTGCAGAATGTGTTCTAAACATATTTTAGAGAAAAATTAAAGATTATTTTTGTGGAATAATCTATAACTAACATCCATCCTTCTTGGGTCGCCTTATCCTGGGCGAGAGCCAATCGCTCACTATGAGCGAGGGCAGGATACACCCTGGACAGGTCACCAGTCCATCACAGGGAAAACACGATGCGACAGAGAGCCACGTGCACTCACGTTCACAAGTAGTGGCAATTTGGGGTCTGTGATGTGGGGTTAATTAGAAATTAAGATCATGTGTCTGCTTTCACTGAAGTCCCATCCTGGAATCAAATGTATCAAACATTAATCCACAGCAGTATTTGCATTTGTTGCATAATTTCTTTAAAGATCTGTGAATAATAACCACAGCCAATGCAGATTGTTTCAGTGAGAATATTTTTGAGCATATCCAGCCAGTTTTAATACAGAGCAGAAGGCTACATTGACAGTGTGGTGGACAAATAGTCCATGTCCTAGCAGAAATGTTTTTAAGTGCACAGTTTGTTCCTGCTCAGTCTGTTATTGCTGGGGAAAACAATGCTAACATCTTATCAGTCTCAGTTAGTCTGTTCAACCCAGTCACAGTGCCACAGTACTGATAAACAAAACAACAACTGATTGTAGAAGAAGGGAATAATAAAGCAAAAAGTGAATGACTGAAATGTGATAATCATAAACACTTCAAATAAAAAGTTAACACAAATATTTTACATGGCAAATGGTTCCTAAAAATCCTGGAAGCAATATATTTTAACACACATGCCTGAAAATGAACAGTCTTTTGTTGTTGTGCTTGCAGAAGCTGATATCCGGAACAGAGAGGGTGCATTTGTGAGCGGCTTTATTTTATTTCATCCTCAGGAAACCTTTGTGTTTTAGCCAAACTCCACATGAGTCGCCAGTGAACAGAAGGTTTCTGAAATCGGTCCCAGAGTGCATGCAGTATTTTCGAAGAATTGTGAGATTTTTGTAGTTAGTATTGGTTTTCTTTATATTTTCTCATGAACTGAAAACTAATCTAAACAGGTCAAAGTAACTGTCTTTTTTCAAACTAGTACTACATTATTAATCAGGCCTCTTGTTTTGTACTTAGACCTTCAAGTGACACATCTAATATTGTGACTTTAATAATCTGTCACGGTTCTTTGTATGAGTTCAGATTAATGAATATAATATATATCACGTTGTTTATATATTTAATACAGTCTGTCTTTGTGCAAATCGCACACTTAAATGTGGCATTCGATTTTATAAAACGACAACTTCTCGTTATTGCTGTGTTCTTCTTCTTTTCCTTTTTTTCCTCCTCCATTTCACGCTCTGCGGCGTTTCATTATGGCGTTCCCATCAGCAGATAGAAGGTGAGCGCTACTATGAGCAGCAGGCAGAGTGGGGAATTGAAGGTCTGATAGGCCGTGGAGGGCATGAAGACGTCCTCGTACTTATAGATACTAATCATGTGGTCGCTGACGGGAGGGCTGTCGATGTCGTGCCTGGTGATCGAACCTGTTGGAAGCGGTACGATGATATCAGATGTCACAAAGGACAGTTAAAAAAACCCATCGACATACCACTTAATGCCGGGTCCTGATTGCTCACCTTGAATGGCAGGCCCCCATGCAAACAGGTAGTACCACGACAGGTGCAGGTCCACAAGGGTCTCCTCTCTGGGGACGTACAATGGCCGCTTGAAACGGCAGGTCACGCGGTTGTTCTCAAAAACGCCCTCTTCATCTCTCGCTGGGTTCCTCTTGATCTCCTTGGCCCACTGGCCCACGTTGTAAAAATGATGAATCCGCACACGTCCGTTATCGTCGTGCACGCAGCCCATGACATCGTCTCCTCCCTGAGGCAACGGAATGGGAACATTTACGAAACTACATATTTACATCAACACAGGTAAAGCTCAAAATATTTAAATATCGAAAAGTCTAAAGTTGATTTAACACTCATAACATGTACCATTTTAAGCATTTAATAAAAATACAATTGTTATAATTACAGCCTGTGGTTAGAAAAATATGTCATACATTTTTTTTAATCTTATTACATAGTCACTAAAAGCATAAAGTTAATGATTTTTATATCGTATCGGCTAAAATTATACATAACGAAACAAAAAGCCTTGAGTTAATTTAGAAACATTGATAATGCTTAAATGAATGTTTCTGGACTTTGGGCTTGAGTTTAAATGTTTTTTTTAAGATGTTTAATACAAGCATTGTACAAGTTCTACATAAAGCATTAATAGATGTTGAAAGGCTTTAGCAATTGGAAGTTTGAATGTAATCCTTTCTTCTCAGGTCAGGAATTCTGTTTTTTTTTTGTGTGTGTTTTTTTTTTGACAAGCTCAAAACAGGCAAAGCTCTTATTATATCTGAACTCACATCCAGGGTGTGCTAGGCCCTGTGTTTGAAACCACGCAATTATAAACCATATAAATATTTGAATCTTTCTTCATTGTGACTTGAAAATATAGAGTATTCAAATTGATATCTCAGCTTATGTTCCACTACACTAATTAGTTGAAACTTAAAATTTGTTTTAAATTACTCATATTTTAGATGAGGAACTGTTTATTTCCCATAGTTTTACAGTACTTAAGTACTTAGTGCGTGAGAGTTTTTGGAAATAGAAATAGCCAAATGCATTGCATCCTCCAAACTGGCCACAAACCTCCAGACCTCTACAGATTAGGCAGCTGCTCACCATCTTCTTGTCAGAGGAGAAGCCCACGGCCACCCAGCCGTCCGTGTCTGCGCTCATCTCATACTCCACATCTGTACCGATGCGACGATAACTCAGAAAGTAGTCACACGTCTCTGCATCACACCCTGGTTTCCCGTACCTGGACGTGAACAGAATAAACGAATGGACCGTGATTAGATTGCCTGAGAGGCGTTGCAATATCAGAAGTGGGACACGATGAATTCCCTCCCGGTTTTGGAAAACAAAGATGAGAGTGTGAAGAGTTTCTATGTTTAGCTCTGGCTCTCTGAAGTCTGTCCACTGCATGTAGGATGAAAGAGCCCCGGGGACTGCAGCTGCACCGAGGCTCAGCTCTCGGAGATGCAGCACAGACATTTTGTTCTCTAACCTTATGCAGCCTTTGGTGACGCCGCAGTCGAGGACTTTGATCTTGGCAAAAGGGTCGACTGGTGGGGCAGTGGGGAACGGGTAGCCTGCAAGGAAAAGCAAAAATCAGTGATTCTTTTGGCTCCACACTAAACATCCGAGGCTTGTTTTCTGTCCAAAAGGACAACTGCAGGGAGGCCATCTGCACCGTGTGTCTGTGTGAGACCGGACCGTGTTTACAGGCACATGGTGAAGATGTGTCTTCATTATACATGTGTCTTCAGACACCCTTCAGAGAAGTATTATGATTAACTAAAATTGTGGAAATTCCATTATGTATTAAAAAAAAAAAAATTCCCATACTTGAAATAGTCCTGCTGCTAATTGTGTCCACGACTGTACCTTCTGGATGCTTCTACTCTTCTACTTCTACTGAGACCTCTTTACGATAACAAAGGATAAATTATCCACTAGCAAGAAAGAAAATGCACGCACGAACTGACCAATTACCATTTTATCTAGTAATCTAAATATTATAGAAACAAGTTGGAAGATTCTAATTCTATTCAAGGTGGAACTCAACTAAAACTGAATATATTTCATTTGGAGGCTTGTACAGCATTTTAGTATTTGATACAAGAGACAACATTTTTCAATTCAAATAGCTTTTAGGAGATGGACAAATTAAATAAATGAATTCTTAAGAATGTGTTTATGCAACACCATGTTTACCCATTACTTTTTTTAACTTCTAAACTTGACAACTGTCTGTTTATTTGTAAGATTGGAAAAATGGTTAACATTAGCCTGGTTATTTGTGGTTACGGCTACATGTTTAGCTTTGAAGCGATACCAAAGATTTGAACTGTTTTAGGTTTACAGGTTAACTGTTTACATGCAAAGTGTGTGTTGCCATAGTGATCACATCAACACCCCCTTCTCTAACTTATCTATCTACTAGGCCAAAGCAACATGTCTCCTGTGTTTCATTCATCTCACCCATTAGGGCTAATGCCTGTCACAGTTCTGGAACGGACAAACAATTGGCTTGCAAACTTCCACTTTGATAAATTAAACAAATAGTTACTATGAGATTTAACCATACAATCAACAAGCCCTTCAAAAACAACAACAACAACAACAACAAAACAGGCTATTAAAGTTTGGTTGCTACTGTAGGACTGGTGTGTCTGGAACTGAAAGGAACCTTAATAGATGCCAATGAAAACCTGGCATGTTGGTGGGTGAAAGTAAAGCTCAATCAAATGCATTAGTTTTTCCTCCACTTTGTCAATAATCAATTGATACATCAACGTTAACACCTTAACCCTATATTTTTTAATGTAACCGCCCCGGTGAGCATGGTGGTTATCCGGCCCTGGAGGGCAGCGTCACCAGGGGAGCTGTCCAGGGTGCTGAAAAGCCCCTTTCATGGGAGACGGGATGCAAAAAAATACACTATTGCTCTTTTCCCCCTCCACACTTTCCTCTTCGCTGGGCCTGTATCCCAGATGGCTATTCACATGCGTCTTTTTTACCGTCGTCGGACAGATATTTGGACTCCAGAAACTCCGAGGCGAAGGTGCTGTAGGAGTCCTTGTGGGGCTCCTGGTGCCCCGGCTCTCCGTGCTCCCCGTGGCCGGTCCGGAGTGCTCCCTCGTCGGTGGGGCTTGGCTCGACCCCCCGCCATCCGCCGTGGAGAAGCAGCGTCAGCAGCTGCAGCAGGAAAACCATGGCCCGACAGTGACGCACGCAGCGAGACAACAAAGCACTAAACCGAGCTGAAGTCACTCTGGATCTCCATTACTGAGTGGTAGACATCCATGGCCTCATCATCACCGTCATCACCATCATCATCATCATCGTCCTGTCTGCATGTTGTTGTTTTCTCCCCCGCAGGGATGTGGTGAGAGGAAGCACCGCGCTGCTGGTTCAGAGGCTAATTATTCTCCAGATTACCCAGATTTGTAATTTTACCACCTAATTCACGCGCGCGACCATAATCCTCTTTGGAAAAAATGCTCCTCTCGATGGCAGCGGAGGCACATTAATCTTCACATATCTTCCACGGATAACAGGTCGGGTGAGCGGATGAATGGATGCTCGCGGCCTCTCTCCTCTCCTCTTCTCTTCTCTCCTCTCCGTCCTCACTGCAGCAGCCAATCAGCAGCCGGCACGTGCTCCGATCAGGATCAATTAGCTGCGGATCAAAGGTCTCCATAACACCTCGAAATAACTCATGCTTGTGCATGGGCTGTAAAACGGTGGAGAAACTTAGATAAACCAATGATATACATAAGTATTAGAAATATTACATGGAAAAACTAGGGAGACCTGAACCTGAACCTGAACCTGAACCTGAATCATTTCTTTCTTTTTTTCTTTTTCTAACATTTTTTTTAATTGAGGTTGATGTTTTTGCACAGGACCAAACCAAAAACAATTCAATACAATGCAGAACGTTTTCCTAATATTTATTTTTTTAAACATGCATGAACACATAGGTATCAGAAATCTTACAGATAATGAAAAAAGATGGAGAAACAACAACAAACAGTTTGACCACACCCTGGATAGGCTGCTTTAGCAGGGGAAATGGAAAAATAGTCAAACACTCCAAACAGCCTCAATTGCAAGGTGTTGGACTATGGGAGGAAATCTGAGTACATGGATGGATGATAATATCATATTGACCCCTCGTGGGCTGATCAGGAACAGCAAACCGACAGCGCGTGACCTGAGGAGGACAAGCAAAATACCCGAGGGTGGGGAGTTAATGAGTCCATCAATGCAGAGCTGGAGACGAGCCTTCATATCTAGAAAGGCTTTTCCTCTTCATTGTCACAGGGAGCCAGAGCCAATCACAGAGCAAACACATTCCACCTCGCAATTTAGCAGATTGAACTCGACTCGGCATGTTTGGGAGGGAAAAAGAAATGATCAACAGCAACATTCTTCAAAACCACGTTTCAAATCCGTTATGGAGAATGAGCAGATTTACACGAAGTCACATCAGTTTATATACCAAACTATATTTATATGTAGCAGTTCAACGTTTTGCCACTAGATGGCGACATGGAATCAAAGTTTGGTTAAATGAGCACATCATTTCTGGAGTTTCTTTTCAGGGTACGATGTTCAATTGTCAACGTTATTCAGTTTTACCACGGGGAAAAAAATTATGTATATATATTTATTTATTTATTTATTTTTTTTACCTCATAAAGTGCGGTGTTATAGACTAACTATATCTGCCTGGGCTTAACAACATCTTTGCTTGAGCACAAATGTCACTTTTTTGTTTGTCTGTTTTTTTAAATTTCATTAGCTGTTTCCTAAAAAAAGACAAATCTCTTAAAACACTGGCGAACAATTCATTTTTCGCTCTATCTGCAAATCTTCAAATCACAGAGTAAACTTTGGGAATCTGCAGCATCTGTGGAGATTTGATAAAGTGTTTCTTCACAGCTTGTGGAAATGAATATGATAGAATTGCAAATGGCTCTGACTCGTGATGAAACACCAGGGTGACAGTGACAGTGAAATTAATACTTTTACACTTTGCTGTCTAATCATTCCTCCCCTGATACTCGCCCATATATCAAGATTTTTACGAGCGAGTTGAATTAGTCAGATCTGCCAGTAATGTCACCACAACAGAAAATACAGAGATTGAAACCGGAATATGACTGATAAATAAATGTAATCTGCTTTATTGAATTGTATTTTTAACATTATGTTATCACACTTTTCTATTTAAAAAAAACAATGTATAATTGCAGATTTTAGTCGAATGAATATCATTGTCCTGAGTTATTTCCATCCAATATTGGATCAGAAAGTAAACGAAATCTGGAAAATATTGGAAATGTGAATAAAAAAAGGGACAACAGGTGAGAACTTAACCAATACTTGCTGTTCATGTCTGTGTCCTGTAGGTGATGCTGATGTTACACCGTGTGAGAATGACTGACCGCAAAATGACTAAAACTGTTAAAAAAAAAAAAAAAATTTAATCTCATATTGACACACATATATGCAAACTTTGTCTAACAGTTAATCTTTTTTCTGAAGTAATGCAGAAGGTTGATGGACATCGACACAAAGTTAATTGAATAGAAGAAACACAGATCTTATAGATCGAATTATTTCATTATGTCTTTTTCCATGCATGCACGAACGCTTTCCCCCTCTTTTGAGCTGGTGTCAAGTGCAGGTCTGAAAGCGCCACTTATGCATGTAAAGCATGTGTGTATCACGCGCGTAAACGTACGTGTGTGTACATACAAAAGTGTGTGACCTTTAACCTTTTTGCTCTTCAAGCCGCCCTCCCGTGCAGTCACAAACCAACCTGATCAATCGCTACTCTTGGTCTCAATCCACCCAATTATCCCTTGTTTATCCTCCTATTATTTGCACTCCTACCTCAGCCCTCTCACTCTTTCTCTGCCCCTCTGTCTCTCTCTCCTGCCCAATTACCATTCCATGTAGGGGGCAATGCTTGCTGGGTAATGAGGGACTCTGGGCGTACCAATCTTAGCCTAATAGCCTTAAAGGGCCACTCATTAACGCAAACACTTACTCCATCTCTCTCTCACGCGCACACACATACACACACACACACACGTGCGCGCGCGCGCGTATCCACACACATCTGTCCCCACACATTGTGCCATAGAGAGAGACAGAATGACAGAAAGAGAGAATGAGCAAGGGACTTAATGGAAGCAGCAGGAGAGAGAGAGCGAGAGAGAGACAGAGAGAGAGACAGAGAGAGAGAGAGAGAGAGAGAGAGAGAGAGAGAGAGAGGAGAGGAGAGAGGAAGGGGATGAATGTAGGGAGGGGGGTGGGGGGGAGGGGGGGGGGGTGGTCTGCTAAATGTCAGCGGTGTGTCTCCTGGGCCTGAGAGACGAGTTAGTGACAGTCCAACAATGGCTGCTGGATCCATTCAGAAACACAGCTGCTGCGAGTGCATGCCTGGATCCGTCTTCTGCCTCGCCATCAACGTGCGCTTGTGAAAGCACAGCTCAACACACAGGCACACACTCTAATAGGAAGATGCAGGCCTGGTACACTTCCAGGCTCACACAGTTGTGTATGCGGACACACGAGGTAAGCCCTGGATGTTATGGGGGATCAGCAGCAATGTGGATGGCTTAGCCGGGGCTGTCAGTCAATGAGAGCCCCTGCAGACTCACAACTGGCCGTTTGGACATCAGACCTGCATATTCATATCTCGTTTGCAATCACTTCCGTTCATCCCACTTTCATCCTGAGGCATACTATGAACAGACGACTTCCCCCATATATACTGTATATACTGTGTATATATATATATATATATATATATATATATATATATATATATGCATTGATTCTCAAAAAACTAACTAATACTTGATGCCGTGCCTCAGATATAATAGTAGTAAGGAAGTATGCTTGATTAAAACACAAAATGTAGATATTTGTTTGGCCCCCCCAAAAAAGTTCCTTTTATGCATCTCAGTTTTGGTAACTTTGAGGTGGGAAAACATTTTAAAAATCACACTGTACAGTATATCTACTGTTCAGGAGTATCAATGTTATTCAGGATGAGTTCCGTAGACTGGTTAACCTTTCATAAGACATTCATGTGAGAGAAAAAACAATCAACACCCTAAAATGGCTGTATGTCATTTGTTGGAAAACCCTGCCTTAGTTTTAACTGTACAATGTTTTCCTCAAGCACTGTCTTTTATAGTAATTATATTTTGAGTAAAATATACCAGTCTGGTGAACTGACTGAAATGAAAACACACTTCGCTTGAATTAAATGTTATTGTTGTTTCTTCTTTTCTTTTATTAATCAGTGTTATCAGTTTGAAGGAAACATAACAACCTGCAGAAGTTACCAAATGTGGTCCCAAAATGAGAAAGTGAGTGGCGGGCGCTCGTCTTTCCATCAAGCTGTTTGAATTTTAAGAAAATATGTGGAGCCGCGCAGCCTGACGTGGGAGATTAAACGAAAGTGGTTGAACTGAGTTGGAGTCAGACAGAGTTTACCTGTATTGGGTGACGCTTAAATTACACCTGAGAAAACTGAAAGATTGAATTAAAAGATACATTTAGGAATAACAATTTAGGAATGAAAACAATACTGATGTATCCTTCAAGGGAGAAAAAAAAAACCTGTGGGCCAAAATACTTTGACCATTTCGAGGATTTTTTTTTTAAACCAGGTCTGCCGTCTCTGTCTAACTTTTCCTTTTGCTCTGCGGTGGCTGAAGGCTGGTTTTGTATCTGTTGTAGTTCCAGAGGTATCATTTTGTTTCTTCATGCTCCTGTAGACGTCAGTTCAGTCGCTTGATCACTTATCGACTGCACCTGGTAAAACCAAGCTATTAACACACACACACACACACACACACACACACACACACACACACACACACACACACACACACACACACACACACACACACACACACACACACACACACACACACACACACACACAGCAGCGGCAGGCCGACCCCCTCACCCCCAGGAATTCATTTAGAAGTTGTCAGAAATCACTTTGCCCACAGAGGACAGTAAACACTATTGGCACCTTCCTCTGGCTGCAGATCAAGCACGACTCCACCTCACCCCTCCCATCCCCACGCCTGCAAAGAAACTGAAAAACACCCATCTCACAGATCATCGCCGTCGCTCTGTAGTTCTCTTTAAGAGTTTGAATTGAACAAAAGTGCGTCTGTCTCCGTCTCATTTGCACACATGGTTGGTTTTATGCTGTTTGTCTGTTGGGGTCTCTCTGTGTATGAAAGGCTGAACAGTTTCACTGTGCTGATGAAATGTTTGCCTTAGAGATAAGGAGGCACAGATGAGACATCGATCAGCGCTCATTAAACACTTCCAACTGTTGTGACACACACACACACACACACACACACACACACACACACACACACACACACACACACACACACACACACACACACACACACACACACACACACACACACGCAGACAAACACAATGACAGGCATTCATATTCTCCTTCTCAGCCGCAAACACAGGTAAACACAAAATGTTTTTAGGCCCTTGAACGTATTTGAGCTCACTCAAGCCACTTAGACAGGATCCCCTCCCATGCTGTTGATTCTCAAAGCTTGTATTGACAGTTGACTTAAAATGCTTGTTGTCAGTGGACTTATCCATTAAGCTGTAATGCTGCTCCTTCTCCATATAGACATGCCGACTGACCAGGGCCTTAAGCAGTGATTATGGTGTTGGGTATTGGGAGCTGGGGGCTGTACTGTCATTAGTCTGGTTAATCAGAGCCTTGCTCCAGGTTAAGCTTCACAGCCTCCAGAGACACGCTGATGAGCTGAGAGCCGTGCCCAGCCTACAGTTCTTGGGTCTGGACTCTAGCGGCTCCCCTGGCCCCTGCCTGCTCCAGCCAGTAATCTATAACTCTCCCCTGGAGCAATGTGCAGAGGCTCAGCCTCCTGGACAACACTGACACACGATGCATGGTAATGAGACACACACAGAATGACACACTGTCACACACACCTGTTCGCACACACCCACACTCCACCGCTGATGCAGTGTTAACGATCATCGCTGAGTTTCTGAGAGATTTTTTTTTTCCTCCTTTCTTTTTCTTTTTTCCAGCCTGGTTTCCACGAGCGGGCCTATTCTGCTCCGTGACACTCCAAAAGACAAACGGGTCTCTCTGCGTGTCTTACCAGCAGAGCAGTGACCTTGACTTAATGACCAATGTGATTCCACATCTAAATGTTTAACTACCCCTGTCCATGGAGTGCAATAACAACCAGCTCAGCAAAACGAGTGTATAATGACCACAGGGACTGATGGGTTTTCAAACAGGAACGACTCAGACACACACACACACACACACACACACACATGCACATGCACACGCACACAAACAAATTCCCAGAGCGCCACGAGGGTCTCAGCTAAGCAGGGACCCTCCGGGGAGGTGTATCAGAGTCTGCCCTGCCATTGGCCAGCCTCCTCTATCCCCATGTCCCCTGTGAGCTCATTAGCTCCAATCATAACCACTTCCCTATGTCTACTTTACACACTTCATCCATCGCCACCCTGCTACACACAAATTGCACCCTCCGTCAGACTCAGCCGGATAGTGTGTGTGTGTGTGTGTGTGTGCGGGCATCTGCAACATTCTCCGGATGCATGTGTGTATTTAAAGGACGAGGAAGGTCGGAGGGCCCAGTGAGCCCCCGACATTTCCCAGTGGACTCTGGAGGCCCTACAAGAGCAGGGAGAAGTGGGCGGGAGAGGAGACAAGCCGAGGGTGAAAAGTGGGCAGGAGGAGGTTAAGAAGTGCATTTTCAGGTGATGAAGTGGACAACAAGGTCTCAGCTTGGGTCTCCCGCGCCACTGCTTTGTGCTGTGTGACCCAGATGGGTGGGGATGGAGACAAAGACTAAGGAGGGAGGGACAGGGAGGGATAAAGAAAGAGGGGTTTCATTTAAAAAATGCCTGTTTGCTGCAGACACGGGAAGGACCCCAGAGAACCACAGAATGGGATGAGACAACAAAGAGCCCCATCATCAGTTTAGTGAATAGATCTGTCTATCGCTCCCTTTTATCTCCCTCCGCTTTCTTTTTTTTTTTCACTGTCTCCTCCGCTCTTAATCAGCCTCTCATTGTGCCATTAGCTGAACCTGTAGTCTTAATCAGAGGCTTGGCGTAGACACCATCCTGATCAGCTGCCCTTCTCACACGCGCACAAACACTAAATAAACACATTTTAATGCGACACAAATCATGTCATCCACTCAATGAGGCCTCCTCCCCTCCCTTTTGTAGCCCACAAACCAAACATAACACATGGGAGGCATGGCATGGTGCTCCTGTCCATCAGCCAGCCAACACTCTGCCAGTCTAAATATACACCCATGTGTCTTTTTGGTGTGTATCCCGATGGGAGAGAAAATGATTTTTAACTCAGTAACCCGCATTAGCTCCCGGATATCTGCTGCTCCAATACTGTAAACACAAAAGCATGTGCACGCACACACACTTGCTGTCTCTCTCTTGTGCATGTCAGCGAGTGTGTATTGATAATGGCCATTAGCATATTAATGATCATTGCCAGCCTCTTATTGTTTGCTCGCTCCATTAATCTTCATCTGCTGCCTGCCGACTGACAGCTCAATCTAGCAGGCCATCAGTGGGCACTGGGACACACACACACACACACACACACACACACACACACACACACACACACACACACACACACACACACACACACACACACACACGAACATATTAAGAATGCATAGTTGTACATAAAGCATACTTGCATCAACAATCGAGGTGCATTGTCTGGCACATACACACTTTCAGGCAGACAGCGTGATTGACATTCACCCCAGTGGGTGTAATCACCGGAGGTTATCCCACCCAGCTGTGCGGGGGTCCACTCAGCTTCTCCTGCACCGCGCTGAGGCGTCACATACCCGCAGGCTCAGAGTTCCTCCAGGGCCATAGGTGGTTGATGGTGCCTTTTGATCAGGTGTAAAAAACCCGCCTGTCTCTATGCATTTGCCTGAACAAGTGCACCATTGGGCGTCCCATAGCTGGCATTAAAATATCACGAAAGACCGCCATCCTGAAGTCCTGTGGTCACCCTCTAGTCAGTTTATACCAGAGCTGCGCCAAGCAAACCCCCCTCAGGTTAACAACTGAGAAGAAATGTATGATTTTGAATCAAAATTACTATATATATAATGCAGGTTAAAGTACAGCACTGATACCGTGTGTATGTGTATGTGTGTGTGTGTGTGTGTGTGTGTGTGTGTGTGTGTGTGTGTGTGTTGTGTGTGTGTGTGTGTGTGTGTGTGTGTGTGTGTGTGTGTGTGTGTGTGTGTGTGTGTGTGCGCGCGCACGTGCTCCAGTGTTAATGTGTTTGTTTAAAACCAGTGTGACTGACTGACTCACAGCTGATTACTGGGCCAACGACCGCTGGAAGTGAGCCAAGTTCGATGGGAGGTCTGTTCTCCTGATGCCACTTCCTTTCTACTCCCTCCCCTCCTCCACCTCATCCTGTCTTCACTCCCTCTCCTCCTCCTGCATCATGCTGCTGCTCCAGGAAGAGCAACCGGAGAGCCACAATATCAGTGTGAGCTTCTGTTTGTCCAGATAGAAACTTTGTTGCAACATAAACTTGACCCTGAACATGAATGAAAGCAGAACGTTTATGATGTATGTTCATTTCTTCTAATTGATTGCTGTCCTGTTTGATTACATTTTCCAATATTTAGCACATTGATGTGTCTGCGGTGAACAATTTAGCACTGCGAGATATAAGCTTATTTGTCTTCTTTTTGAGGGTTGGATGAGAAAATCGATCGCATCTTGTGCCTTAATTATGAAGCTGGAGTCAGGAGGTGATTAGCTGGAGCCTGATAATCAGAAGCGAATTGCCATGTAGTTTCACTTCAGTCCTCCAGACTGACATTGTGTTCATGTTAGTCAATTTCTTGATAGCTGTGGTATTTAGGTTTTTCTGGCCCTTTAATCAGTCAAAAGAGACATGCAGTATCTATTTCAACAAAGTCGTGTCGCTTCTGTAGGAATTCAGTAGAAACTGTGAAATCTCAAGGATGTTACCAAAGCGTCGCTGAGCTTTAATTCAAATTTTTACAATTTCCTTTCTTTTGGTGCATTAGCATGTCTGTTAGTCACATTTTCAACTAAGAGGCTTGTGACAACATCCATTTGGTTGCATTTACTCATGATTTTAAACATATAATGGTGCCCTCATACTGAGATCCACTATAAAGCTCTGAGTAGTCATTGTTTCTCCAGCTGGTGGAAACCATTATCACCAGACCTATTGGAAACATTAAACTGGATACAGGTTGTAAGCGTATAATTTATTCTTTGCATCATGTTACTTTGTGTTGTTTACTGCTTGCCTCAACAGAAATATTTAAATGGTTTCATCGGGGTAGTTTAGCTGTACTTTTAATTCTTGATGGAGTAAAGACCATGTGTCCAGCCCCTCAATCTCACGTGATTGCCTGGAAACATCAAATAAACTCATGGACTGCCAACTACCCCCCCCCCCCCCCCCCCCCCCCCCCCCCCCCCAGAGTCAGTTTACTCTTTAATCCTTTAACGTAGACGCATGCAAAAAATAGTTTATAGCAGGTAAGTAGTTTTTAGTGCCTTGGCTTTAACTCTGCAGAGATTACCTTCATTACCAAACAGCAGGGAGGGTTTGCAGTACCAATTGTGGTGTGGTTTTAAAATGTTACAAGGCTGTCGTGAGCTCCGAGAGTGTACAAACAGCTCTGATGTGTGTAAATTGCGCAGTAATAGCAATTGTACCTATAAACCATCTCAGGGAAACTGCCCGTTTTGTAGATGGGATGTACAATAACAAGGAGGAAAACGCTTCTATGAATAACTGAGCAGTAAACACCAGGAGAACATGATCGCTCTGTGGAAGGTTTGTTGATTATTTCATTTAATCATGAAGTTATAAATCACGCTTCAGTTTTTTTTTTTTTTTAAAGATGTGTTGTGTTCTGTCATATCTGACTGCACATCATCATCGGTAGAGAACGTTTCTCCATAACTTTACCTTCGAAACAAGGCTCCTAACGTTTTTATTGATAAATCTCGTGTGAATTAGACCACATTTGATGTCAGGAATGTATGGACTCATTTGTCTTTATGCTATAAGATGTTTCAAACCACAATATACAGCATCGAAAAAAGTCATAATGTTTCTCTTTCCTGTGCCATAAAGCTGTTTTTATAGAGCCTATCTATAATATTTCACTAGCAGAGATTATAGAAGTTTTATTGTGATCTTCCACAGATAGAAGAGCTTTATTGAGCTTTAGTAAATCATTTTTTTTTCCTGTTGTGATATTAGCCTCTGAGGCTGTGTCAGTGTAAGAGTTGTGCAGTATTAACATTTATGATGTGTAAGCTAATATATTTGAGTAGTTTATGGATGCAGTAAAGTATGAAATCCATAATTTGCTAACATGTACCACGTAAAACAGCTCTTAAAGATGAGCTGTGAATACAAATGTGGATTTTCTACGGTTAAGGGCACATTCCATCGTTCATGATGAGGAAAGCTTTTTCTCCTCGCTGCATTTATCCAACAGTAAAACTCCTCCTGTGCCTGCTGCAAAATGTTAAACTACCCGGGGAGCTGAAGAAAGGATGGAGTCTACTGCACAGACGATCAAACTATGCAGAAAAAGACTGAAACAAAAAGAAACATGTTTCTTTTGCGAAAGCATGTATAGTGTTTTTTTTATGAATTTGATAGAAATAATACTTTTAATTAACCCATTTTTTTAAAGTTAAGATTTAATTTTGAAGGAGCTGTCATTTACCTCACAGCCCCTGAAGTTCAGTTTGGTTGATATTGTCCATCATCTGTGACGTCTCTATAATGTCCAAGCATGTTGTGTGCAACTATTCCTCATTGATAGAGAGAGAAAGATAGATCTTTTTTTTTTTTTTTATCTTTGTCTGCATTTTTCTCCTTTAACCATTTCAAGCCATAAAAAAGATTGTTTTGTAAAAATTTCTGTCAGTAAAAGATGCTTTGAGTGGGACTCATTAGCATTAATATCCTATTAATGAAACATCGCCAAAAAATAAATAAATAAGTATAATAAATGTGAATTAGAGTGTTGATGCGTCATTCTTTTTATTTCCCAGCTTCCCTTTTTTGGGGGATCAAGAAAATGTAAAAGAAGAAAGAAAAAAATAACACCATCAATTTTTACCTTTGTATCATCCTGTTTTAAAACCCCACCACCCAAGCAATAGTCATATTTTCATATCTCAAGTGTGTTTCTCTTGTTTTCAGGGCAACGAGTCCATGACCTGGTTAGCGTGCAGGAGGAAGAGTTCAGATTGATGTCTTTACACTAACTGTGCTTCTCTCATCATCAGCTTCATTTAGCCTATGATTAACTTCCAATCACTAGGCGTGATTAAAAGTCACAGTAAAAATATTCCATACATATTTAATATTCCACTAACAAGGAAACCACAGCTCCCAAACTGCCAACAAAATAGATATATACCTGTAACACACGCACACACACACACACACACACACACACACACACACACACACACACACACACACACACACACACACACACACACACACACACACACACACACACACACACACACACAAACACCACCACATACATCTCTCCCCTTTCCTCGCCTGAAAACACGCACCTAAACATTTCCACGGCTATCTCCCCCACACCCTGGTGTTGGCTAGGTGGAATTAGAAAACCAACCCCGCGGTCTCATTAATTAATTAAACACCATGTGCCACTGGCACCTGGGTACCGGTTATCACTGCCACTCAGACACACCGTGATCTCAATAACCACCCCACCACAGGGCAGAGAGAGGCAGGGGGGAGGGGGGGGAGGGGTGAAAGGGGGAAGTGAGGGGGCATGAAGTCTTCCTCCATAACTTTGAGGTAAAGAGTTTCTTTAAAGAAGCCAGGAGGAGACACACACACACACACACACACACACACACACACACACACACACACACACACACACACACACACACACACACACACACACACACACACACACACACACACACACACACACACACACACACACACACACACACACACAAGGAGACCTCAGAAACATCTCTGTGCACACTGGCAGTAAAGTGGGCCACCTTTACAATGAATGGAGGCGAGCGAGTGTTTACTGTTTTTGTTTGTGCATCTCTCCCCTCCTCTCACGCTCCACAGGATCTTTTTTATCATCTGGCCTAGCAGGGCCCCTAAATCACTGCGCCACCCTCCTCCTCATCTGCTCTTAATACCTCCGCGTGTGGAAACGCCGCATGAACTCACGCTCGCTTCCTCTTTCATTCCTGGTCAATTAGCATTTTGCATTCTTTAAATTGTCTACCGTTTGATTTTAGGCACAACAATTCAGCTCATACATCAGGTCATAAAGACACCAAACCCTTTACTCTATTTAAATCAAAGGTAAGTCGTATTTCACCAACATTCTAAAATACTTTACTGGGAACCTTTTTATGTGTTCACTTTTGCATTGTTTTGCTGGAATATGAGCACTAAACAGATGAAAGCAAGTTTAAAATGGTCCTCAAAGTGACAGTTCTAAGCCTACTTTTATGACTTTGCAATGATTTACCCTCCTTCGACAGGGTTTTATTGTTATTTACTCTTTTACAGTGTCTTGATATAAAGCCATTTTATTTGGGTTTTTTATGCACGTAAATGTATATACGCAAATAAATGTATCTTAAGTCACAAAAATAGCTATCCAAATAATTATTTTCAGTGTTACAAATATCACACACAGTATCACCAATTGAGCTGAGAGGGATCAAACAACAAAAAACAACAAATGTCAGATAGCTAAATCTTTTTTTTCTCCCTCCCAGAGCAAAGCCATACTGAATATTAAATTAGGACATAAATTCAATCTGCTCAATCACATCTCCTGCATTAATTGACTGGAGGTGCACCGCAGTGACTTTCCACATGATAGACCTCCGTATCTGTTTTAAATTAAACCATGGCCATCGTCACTAATTGGACCAACGGGGACAAATAAGTTGTAGTTCTGAAAAGTAAGTGGGAGGACTGTTGGTTTCTTTGCTTTTCAGCTTTTGAAATCGACTCCGAATCAATATGAGACGTGGGAGTTAAAAACTCAATGAAGGTGAATCATACAGAGGAAATGAAATCAAACCTTTCTGAATATAGAAGATTGACGGAGTTCACACCCTGTGACTCGGGTTGATGCTATAATAAATTACGTATTAGTTGAATAGGTGACATGTTAAGATGAACTGTGACCCTCAAGAAGGATTTCCAATTCTCGCGCAATCAGTTTACAGCATCCTAATAATTAGACCAGTTCAGTTCAGCTCAACTCACACTAACAATGGGAAATTACCAAACTCCTTGAAAACAGGTGAGATTTATTAGAAAATATCCAAAGAATTGGTTGCAAAATCCTTAGTTCTGTAAATGTGTATGTATGGTTGTGCTTGTTGACCAGGCTGAACTGAAGGAGAAGTAGTTTGGCACATTTTCTGGAGCATATTTGGACAAAGAAGCTAGAAAACTAGAACATATTTAGTATAAAACCATGTGAGAATTAGGCGATATGAGAAAATCTACTGAAGTTGAAGTCATTATTGGAAGTTAGTTGATCAAGTCTGTCTACCGAATTTGAAATCTTTATTATCAAATCTCATTTGTCATTGGATTTGAGAGAAACATCTAAAAACAACTGCAAAGTCAATTAGTATGTTTCTACAAAACAAAACATAGTTTGAGAAAGTATTTTTGATTTGTATGACTTGCGATTTAAAATGTATTAAAAAAAAAAAAAAAGCTTTAAATATATCAATTAAGATGCAATTGAAATGTACCTTTGAATTTCGGTAAACTTCTTAACTTTTGCCCCTGAAGAATACCAGAATCTGCATGAAGCGTATCGTCGACACAACCTGATTCCATCCCTGCTGGACGCCATGACGCATCACTGTGGGATTCTTCTGCACCAGGAGTTCAAATATGACTTGGTGAACTTCAGCGGTGAGCACTTGGCCACATCCAGTCGCTCTGGATCGGCTCTGTGCAACCAGGTGGGTTAGTCAGAGCTGCAACAATAAACTTTTGTTTATCGGAGAAATTTAACCAGCAGCTTAATAATTTAAAGCCAATTAGAAAAACAAAAAACCAAAAAAACATCACGAGAAAGTAGACTATGTTTAATTAATCAATTTGGTGACTGCTTGATTTACATTTTTCTTTGGTGTTTTATAGCAAAAAATTAGGCCTAAAAATGACTCTTAATAAATCCTTATTTCCACACTTTTCTAAAATGTTTTTATTATTCTTCTTTTTTAGGGTAGAAAAAGAGTGAACCCCATTCAGAAACAACTCAGACTGGAGGAGGCATATTTCTAAAAGCTTCTGTGTTTCAACACTGTTAATGAGCAAAATAGAACTTGTGTACGCGGCACCGTCTGAGAATGTTTGATTTAACAACTCCAGAACGGAGCAGATCTGTCCGCTGCTTTAACAATGTTTTTCGTGTCCCCGTGTTGCACCCCACAAAATCCTCCGCCAACTCCATTGTAAAGGCCAAAAAAACTTACCCACAAAGAAAGCTCCATAAGACTCGGGAAACTATGTGTCCTCTTGTTTATTAAGACTTCGGGAATGTCAATAAGAGCATTTCTATACAGTAGGAAGACTGAGGACGCCAGCGCGCAGACACAATGACCTTCTTCCATTCTCCTCGGTGATAATGACCCAGACACAGACACACTGCCCATCAGGCGGACCTCTAATAAAGCCCAGCTCTCTCTATCATCTGCTAATAACCTCCACGGAGGAGCAGAAGTCGCGGCCAGGCCAGAGGAGGGGGTAACAAAGCTCGTGGCGGACAGGAAGTAGTGGGGAAAACATCCTGTTTATCGATCTGAGGACTGTGCACGGCCTGATGACACATGGCGGAGACTGCATTCTTCCTCTGCATCCCCAAAACACACAAAGACAAAGAAAAGGGAAACACACAGTGCGAAACATTTCACTCTTTAACAATCAATCCTTTTTCCGGTGGACTCATTTGCGAGACTCCTGGTTGGTTGCCACACTGCTGCGCACGTGCAACTGTAATTGCGCACGCACACACGCGCGCACACGGGGATGTTATTCTTCCAGAGATAGGATGGGTAAACTCGTTACTCTTTTCTTAATTGGTATAGAGATTCCATCCTTTTTCCCCCCTCACAGCAACCCCTCCGGGGGAATGCTGATTAATTGTCCTCTAAGTCCTCATAATACATCCCCCAACCTCTGCGCACATACAGGCATACATCCTCAATTAGAAGACATTCACTCGAAGTCTCTGTCGTCTAAGCCATCCTCAAGTCAGCTTCACAGCTGAGGAGAGGGTCTTTTTGTTGTTTTTTTTTACATTCTCCAAGGTTGTCTTTGCAGCCTTCACCTCACTGGCTCAGTCTGACAATGTAGCCGTGCAGTTGGTCTGAGAAGGCCTGGAGAGAGAACTTATCTTGCACCCTCCGCCTCCCAGCTTGTCCCATGTCCCCGCGGAGCCGCGCGTCCCCGACGAGCCTCTGCATGGCCTGGGAGAACGCCTCGGCCGTGGGCTCGCACAGGAACCCCGTCTCCCCGTCTGCCACGCTCTCCAGGGGCCCCCCAGAGTTCACCGCGATAACGGGGCAGCAGCAGTACATGGCCTCCACAGGAACGATCCCAAAATGCTCCCTGCTGGGGGTGTAGAGCACCGCCGTGCTGCCCCGCAGCAGCGCCACCTTTTGTGCATCCGAAGGCGAGCGCAGGAAAGTGACACAGTCCCCCAGACGGAGCTGCGCAGCCAGCTCTCTCAGCTCGGCGAAATGCTGGGCATTCTCGGTGACGCGGTCGTCGTAGCCCCCCGCCACCACCAAGTGAACGCCCGCTCCCTGGCCGGGAGGAAGTCGACTCCTCAGGGCCGCCAGAGCCTCCAGGGCCAGGCCCAGATTCTTCTTCCGCTCGTATCGGTTCAGAGAGAGAAACAGGGAGGACGTCCCCTCGGGGAGCAGCCCCTCCAGGCCCTGGGGATCAGCGGGCGGCTGGTCAAAGGTAGACGTGTTGAGGGAGGGATAGAGGACGTCTGTCTGGACGCCGCTGAGACTATGAAAGGTCTCCCTGAAGATGCCTGCGGTGAACTGGCTGTTGACCAGAATCTGAGAAGAAGCACAGAGAGATTAATTCATAAGGATCTCACATATATCACAGGTATTTTAATTCCCTATGAGTTGGATAGCAGCCCGGGGTCTTTGATTATTCTAAAGTCTAGACTAAAATCGAAATGTCAGGTAATTTCTGTCAGGGCCTTCAGCCGTTACATCTGCCCGTGGTGACCGGGCTGTATCATATTTTAAATAACCGTTATGGTATATTCTCATACGTTTCCAGTCAAAAACTTCAGTTTTATTGTATGTCATTTCAGTGCATATAGAGAAGTTTGTCTAGTTGAGAAGAGATACTTCACCCCTCGGAAAAAAAAAAGAAACAGGAACAACATGTGGCTGATGCTACATTTAATTGCTGTATGATTGCTATGTAATTATTTTGCAGGTACAAAGGCAGACGGATGCCACTTTACGACTTTGTATGAGTAGCAGGCGGCAGCAAACACAGCGGTTTTTCTAGAAAACTTGCCACACCGTTTCCTTTTCAGAAGGTTTTTATGTGTTTAAAAACCGGTCTGGGGTAATACAGTGACAAGCACCAGCATCACGCTGCAAGAAGACTCATGTTAACCTTTATGTCAAAGAAGTCCTGTGCTGAGTTTACAGGTTCTCTTGCTACATTGAGAAAGAATTCAAAGAGAAAGGTGTCCCCTTGAATTGACATTGGCATCAAATTGGCTGATTTTTGCATGAAGTAAATGGTTTTATCTAATTAGACGTTAGAATAAGCATCTCAGTTGGTTTTCAGTTATATTAAGGCTCCATGCAGGGCGTTTTGAAGTTGTTGCCGCAGATCTTGTGTGCTTCTATTTGTCTATGTTCTGTTTTTTTTTTTGTGTGGGAAAAATCAAAAAAATACAATAAAGACAGAGAGCTCTTTGTTACGCTTGCTATAAGGATCCAACATTACGTTTGCCACAGAAAGAACACCATACTATGACAGATGTATATCTTATACTTTTGCTATACTATAGAGATAATCCAGAGGATGTAGAGAGATTTAACTTTACTTTGAACAAGCAGGCACAACCTAGCTATTGTCTAATCTGCAATTTCCCCAATGTAATATTTACAGTCTAATATATCTCGTCATATAAGTGTACTTTATGTAAATGCATAAAGGACATGGAAACAGGTTTATTCCTATTTATTTAATCTGATGTGTACTTAATGGCATTTTGTTTTCCTTTTTTTTTTTTGTTGTTGCTTTGCGTACAATCTCTTTGCAATCTAAATGAACCAAAGCGGGACGATCTTTTTCCAGCATTCACGTCAGAAAAAGGAAAGGTGTCGACTCCCATACTCCGTGATCATATTACCATGTCAGCCATGCCGGTGGTGCTTTCCTCCAGCCAGTCAATGGGAGCGCGGTAAAGCTTCTTCAGGGTGGACTTACGCTGAGTTAGCAGCTGGTCTGGGAAGTGACAGTAGAACAAAACCTTCTTTTTGTGACGAGAGAGCCGCAGCACCGGGATGCACGCCGACACCTGAGGTCAAACGATAGACAAGTTCAAAGAGTTTCTAAATGCCTAAAGAGGCTAAATCTCCTGATCACCAGTAAATCTGTCACATTCTTGAAACACTTTAATTTCTACAACAGTAGAACAAACATAAGAACAAAGGGAGCAGTGTGTCTGTATGGAAGAAAAAAAGCTGTTGAGAGTTGACTGTTTGCTTCATGTTGAGGTGTCTTAACAGGGTGTGACACAAAAAGGAAAGACAGCACTCCCGTTAACAATGGGACCTGTTATCTGCACGTTTTAGCCAGTAAGGATATGCTGGTGCCTCAGCAAGACTCAAACAAGTTACAATCAAACAGAGAAAGAGCTGAGAGCAGTCATCGATGCGGCTCACCTGATCACAGAAGATGACATCGTACTCCACCCCACTGAGGAAGACCAGGTACAGAGTCACGAAGATCATCCTCAGGTAGGCACACAAGGCATGCAAATAGCCAAATACACTGGTGGGGAGCCAGTCTCCCACACACACCTATTGAAAATGAACAAGAAAAACGCATTAGAGGAAAAACAGTCCATAGATACTTGAATCCCTTTTAATCCCATATTTGTATTTACCTCCTCTACACATAAAATGATGAGTTCATTTCCATGGTTTAGTGCATTTTCACCTGATAAGGTAACAGTGCTACTCTGCAGCTTGAACATATGTGACAATCTACTAGTTTAATTCTTACTTTGTTGATTTACCATCTTGTGAAGAATGCAGAAAATATAAAGAGACTGGTTTTGGGTTTTTGTTGTACTTTCAACACGTTAATAACTGAACACAATCAAGTCATAAGTCACCAAATACATGGTGTGAATGCTGCGACAATGTAAAAAAATATTTTTTTTTATAGCATATCATATTTTATGTCAATGCGGAATGATGTGTTGTAGTGATGTGTGTGTTGGCGCACCACAGGAAGGTCTGGATCCAGAGTCTCTGAGAAACAGTGTGTCGGGTCATAATGGGCAGTCCAGATCTGAACACTGCAGCCCCGTGACTTCAGAGCAACTGCTGCATCAACCACGAGTCGCTCCGCTCCCCCAATACCAAGGTCAGGATGGAGAAACACCACCCGCACCATCCTACAAACACAAACACTAGGTCAGGTAGCAACATCACTGTGTGAGATACTGAGCAGGGAGTGTCTCCGTGGCAACCAATGCTGATCTCCATTGATCTCCTCACCCATCCGCTTTGTATCGGGAATTTTTTCACAGTATTTTGCGATTTGTTTGTAAATGGTTACCCATTAACATCCAAACCTCTAATTGATTGGTCCTTGGATGATGACAATTCATCCCGCAAGATTTTATGTAATTTTAGTGTGCAGTTTTTGAGAAAAGTTGGTAAAATACATACATACAATCCAATAAATAAATAAATACATGCGAGCAAAAACATAACCTTCTCGCCCAACTTTTGTTGGCAAAGGTAAAAATTTTGACAGACTTACAGTCCATTAGATTTCTACTTATGTGTTTTGAATACTGGCTTTGGTAATAGTCTACATGTGTATTTTATATGTGTCACACATTTTTGTGATTTTATCCAAAGATCAATAAATAAGACTGAAGGATGAGTGTAAATCTTGATCTCTGGCTCATGCGGTCCATTTTTCAAAAAGCACTGCCAATATCAAATACAGTAAAATAAATAGAACTATGAGGTGTGTAACATAAATAAACCATCATTTCTATCCCTGAAAATATTGCATGACCACAGAATGGATATCATATTATGAGGCTACCTGGATGCTAACAAACTTATGACAAATAGCAAACTGACAGCAGGAAAACAAATACTTTTAATGACAGCTTTAGATAACTTTAGTGTCTCAAGCTACAGGGAGATGAATGAGGGGGCTGGTCTATCTAACAAGTGGGATATTCGCCCCATTTAAGCTATCCAAGTTGTTTTACTGTTTAAAAACAGAACCACGTTCACAGTTTATCTACAACAAGCTGCCGTTTACCTTAGGATCGTGTCACTACCTCCAAAGTCTCGAAACCTTGAATTATGCTCCGTCTGGCTGCTACTGGCTGGGAGCAACTGGCACGAAACTGAACCATTCGGATGCCATTTTGGCTCAAATCAAAGCATAATAGCAATCGAATCGCACCGCCTTTCCAGAACCACAATGGCGCCTGTTTCCCGACGTTGTGAAAGTCGTGCTTCCTGTTGGACACGTCTTCTTCAGATTCGAGACAGCTCAATAATTTGCCTTTCGAATCATGATTAGATTTGTGTAAAACAATTACTACCATTGAACACTAGTATGATTTTTATTATATCTAAACAGACTAAGGATAGTGTCATTTTAAATGTAGACGTTTTAAGGGGATATTTTGCCATTGAATGCTAAAATCTGTTCAGGCGTCTCTTTGGACGCCTTAACTGGTCTTTCGTTTCGCCGTCGTGTCCTTTTTAGACAGGCGTCAGCTTTGTGGGCTCTCCTCTTCAGTTTTGATCAATCCACACACAGGCTCTCTGCCTCTTTTTAACGTGGACATCAGACAGAAAAGGCGCTTACGTCTTTAACTAACATCGAGACAACTGCAACATCATGGTAAGGATCCATTCCCTCACTACCAGTGTCGCCTTTATTTACTCAAACCGGCTGCACTGCATTCATTTAGAGCCGAGCTAGCAGTGAGCTATCTGCTAGCCCACTGGCTAACGCTGGCTACTCTTGTGTTGACGTGGCTACTAGTCCACATCTAATAAGTCCCAAAACATCTATTTAAAGATGATATGGTGTTAAATGATGCGTGATTTATGTGACCGTGAACGGTGTGAGTCGACATTTGATTGTTGATACCAACTCAACTGGTAGATACTAGTACCATTGATGGAAAAGATCTTTGATTTGAGTTTTCTGATGTACCATCTAAACCAAAGTCTTACACAAGCCACTATTTCATTGATGAATCCCATCATCTTAATGCGGTAGACTTATTAATTGTTGAGTTTTGTGAGGTAGCGACAACAATGGATTAAATTGAGCACAATTAAACCTTTTTTTCCCTCCTCTAGCCTGGACCAGCAGCAAGTGCAACCAATGTGGGGGCGTCTAGCCGTTCCCCCAGCAAGACAGTGGCTCCCCGTGCAGCAGGATCCACAGTTAGGCAAAGGTACACACAATCACAATCGTCCCACTGATCTCTGACTTATTTGAGCTCCACTTAACGCAGCTGAATGCCACTCAGAGAGCCCAATGACTAAACCAGGAGGATTACACTTGTTTGTACTTTTACATCTCAACTGGTGGCTCTCTTGAGTGCCTCGTCCATCTCCAAACACGTGGCCAAGAAAGTGTTGATGTTTAAAATGTGTAGGTTTCCCTGTCATCAGAACCACGTCCACCAAGGATCTCGGAAGATGTTTTAACCAGTTCGGCATCAGGTGTTTAGCGTGACATGACTGTTCACTTGTTATCAGTACATCATTAAACGATTGAACCATCTTCAGAGGAGAGATGATTTACTCGTCTCCACACGAAGTCCAAAACCAGTACTCAAGCAGTGGAAACGAATGACAGTTATACCATCCAATAGTCGGTGTGTCCATGCCAGTTGTTTTTGTTTGTGCAAAGACATTGTTTATTTCCATTACACACTGTCATGGAAAAGCAGCTGTTCATGTTGCTGTTATGTTTTTACCAATTGTACTGGTGTCCTCTGTTCATAGCCTCAATACAGTGAAGGGTGGTTGATGTATTTCAGCCTTCCCCTGTATTTTTGGCTGCTCTGAATAGATTAAAGCAGATAGATGTTCTTCTGTGGACTTAATCAGTGTGTAATCACGGGCTTACTGTTTACTCTCGCCTGCTCATTATTACCCACTACTATCACACCTCTTCATTACCTCATTAACCTCTGTTTAATCTCCTCAGATGAATGAAGCAGTCATGGATCAATCTGCTCTTTCATCACCAGCTGCTGTAGTAGAAATTATGTGCTGAATATAGTGTGTAATAAGACTTTTTTTTTTTCATTTCTCACTGATTGTTTTTTAAATGTCAGGCTCAAGTTTGATTGTCCTAAATGGATTTTAAGATGTCCGAGAAGCTGGAACTCAAGAAATATGACTGTTCTAGGCAATTGACTGGGTACTTGGACAATACACCCAATGCTGTTGTGTGTTGTTCAACAGAAAAGCCACCAGCAGTGGCACACGCAGCGGCGGCAGGACTACAGGGTCGGCGGGGACTGGTGGCATGTGGCGCTTCTACACTGAAGACTCACCAGGCCTCAAAGTGTAAGTAGAGGTCATAAAAACAACAATTATACCCACACGCTCACTAACTGGCCTGACCTTTTGACATTTTAAGTTGCAGCCAGTCGCGTAGAAGCACTAATCCACTGGATTTCCGACACTGCGAGTATTTAATGGTGGGAAATTGAGCAGGCGTGACTTTATGGTGGCCCAAGGTATGAGCCGTGGATCGGCTGGGGTGTGTCTAGACGGAGATGGCGACGTCGGTGAAGTGCACATTTGCAAAACTCTCCGCCGCAAACTTGTATTCAGCTCCACGCTCGCCCTCCCAATATCAGGAAAGTCGTCCTGTCTCTTGGCCGTCGCCGGCCGTTGGTTGATCAATGGTGCTGTGGTTGTTATTGAGTGCGTCTCTCCAACAGTCGAAGGAGGGCAGACTCGCCATACAGTGCTGTATATCGAGTGCGTGTTTGTTCCCGTGCTAGACGCCGGCTTCAAAGCTTCATTAAAGGATCCTCGCTGAAAGGTCAACTCAATTACAGCCTTCTGACAGGGGGGAGTAGGGGGGCCAGCAGAGGAGATGGTTGGCATGGCAATGCTGCTACTTAGCGATGCGCTCCTCCACCCCCACCTCCACCACCCCCCCTCTGAGCCTCCTTCAGAGATGAGAGCCCCTTCTTGTTTCCAAAGCTCATCAATAAAATCAGGCTCCCCAGCTCAGACTCGGGCTCTGTTTGGGGTTACAGCAAACGGTGGGATTTATCGGGGTGTGTGTGAGATTTAATCTGGGTTTTAATCAGTGTCTGATTGTTGTGACAGCGGCCCGGTGCCAGTCCTGGTGATGAGTCTGCTCTTCATCGCATCGGTCTTCATGCTGCACATCTGGGGAAAGTACACGCGCTCCTAAGAAGCCCGACCGACGACCTCTGACCCCCGGCACCTCGGCCTCTTAACTCTTTGGACCCGGACCAAACGGCAAATGAACAACGACTTCACACCCAGTTTCCTCCTCAACAATCACTACCACAACATTCGAATTGGATTTTTGTGACCCGTGTTGCGGCGAGATCTTCACCTGAATCTGACGTTGGTAAAACACCCACGTTGTTTCGTCTCTTCTCCCCACTTCACATCCGACGGTGTGAATGAGAGGAAGTCCTGCAAACTCGGATGGGACGTCGTCCCTCTTCAAACCAACAGCAACACGTGTTCCCTCAACTGCTGCACAAAATGTTTTACTGCAGCATCCAGGAACGTTGTTCTTTTCAGGCCTCCAGCAAACATTTCTCCTCGTAGCCTGAATAGCTTTTTTTTGTTAACGGCATTTGTACAAAATGTAATTGTATTAATGTACAATAAAAAGTTTAAAAAAAAATTAAAAATCAAGTGTTGTGATGTTTCACCTTCTGTTTTTGTTTTTCCCAAAGTTATTTGAAGTTTAAACAAGCCGTTTGGGTGTGAAATAGTCTCAACTGTGTTTTTAGTCACAAGTGTTGTGACTTTTAACCTTCGGTATCCATTACCAGATTACTGAAAGAGGTAGAGTTTTACCAAAAGGCATTTATTGATGTTTGTGTGACCAAACATTGCGGCCTGTTTTGGGGCTTTTAGGCTGAACAAACAGAATTTGAAATGTTAAGTGTTTCAGTTTGATTGACGGTTCACTTCACAAAAACAAGTTTCAACTACTTGAATTTGATTTGACTGAGCGTTTGGCGAACACTCAAACTGAATCGCAGGATACTCCTTTACCACTGCGGCCAATGCAAATATGTTCACACTTGTCTACACACACGGACTATATATACACTGAAAACTGATTAGTTCAAATTTCAGTCTACTTTTACAGAAGTTCAGAGACAATTATCCTCAAGATGAGGAATCCCTAAGTTTGAAATTTTTTTTGTCTTTATTAGAGGCAGCAAGCAAAAAAAGAAATGTTTAAGTGTAGAATTGTTTTTATTTTCTGTTTAAATACAAATTATTAAAAAGGTGATAGGGGGGGCTTCAGTCACCACTATCAGGCAATGATGTGAAAGATTCAATATGATTTAATGTTTCTGAGTCTTGAATTGAGTTCAGCAAACCAGTGAGGGAGAATATCTGAGCTTTCAAGTCTGATGGACGGTAACGGTTCTTTCACTCGTCTTTCTCCTCCACTTTTAAATGATAATGGGCTGAAAAAAGAATCACATGTGAATTTAGGTAGAATTAAATCCTGCAAAACACCACTGCATCCTCTCAAAAGCAAACACTACCCTGATCTTCTCAAGTAACTAATAAGACTAAAAAGAAACCAAGTTGTGTGAGGGAATTTCTCGCAGACTGTTGGATCACACTGGATTGAAGTGAACTCAATGATCAGTGTCTGTCAGGTTTTCTTCTACTTTCTTGACTTTCCTTTTGCATCTGGAGAAAAAAGAGCTTTCAGGAGATTTCAGCAAAGTTTATTAAAAATAATTTTTCAATCATATGAAGGAAAAATGTAAATTGTGTTACAATCGTCGTGAAAAACTGCTGTCTGGCATAATTTTGTAAAAATGAAAGCTTAAAAAGTACCTACCTGCGTGCTCTTTCTGTGTTCTCCTGCTGGAGGCGCTGCAGACTGTTTTCTGAACGCAGGAGACTGGCCGTCACTGACATACAGAGCTGTCCTCACCCAGGGATGCAATTGACACATACTGAGTGGCGGTTTGAACATTTTAAACATTAATATGTTAAATCTTTACTGAGCTCAACTGGACTCAGATCAAACTCTGAGATGTGAGTAGATTCCTCTCTGCCTGAAAGTCTCTTTGAGATAAGTGGGAAAGAAGATCTAAATGGTGAGAAACATTATTTAAATCATTATAGATCATTGAATGAAAATAAACCTCTTTAATTTTGCTGATGTTGAGTGTATTATGTGGTTTACTGTAATATTGTGAGCCCAACCTGCCTCCACCAGGTTCTCTGTTGAATATGAAACCTGTGTGTGTGTGTGTGTGTGTGTGTGTGTGTGTGTGTGTGTGTGTGTGTGTGTGTGTGTGTGTGTGTGTGTGTGTGTGTGTGTGTGTGTGTGTGTGTGTGTGTGTGTGTGTGTGTTAAAGCTTGTAGCTTGTGTGTTAAACGTTGCATTCATGTCCTGTTCATTTATTCATTCTGTTGCTATGGCTCTGCTTTCCGAAAGGCCTCCAGTATTCGTGGCAAACTCAAACACCGCTGTCACATCACTCTCCCTATCCTCTCTTACACACACACACACACACACACACACACACACACACACACACACAATGAGATACACTCACAAACTCCCCGGCCCAATCCACGGTGGCACAACACGGCAGTGAGCCAGAATAATTCAACATAACAATTAAATATGAAGGAGGCCGGGTGAAGCCGTCCCTCAGTGTTTAGGAGTCAAAGTCAGACTCCGGCAGCTCATGGAGCTCTGCAGCGCTTCACACTGCTGCAACCTGTACTCTCAAACTCCTCCTGACAATGTCCACACAAGTCAGCTCACTCTTTCATCCAGGGATGAAAATGACGGAAATCATTATTTCATTTGGTAACTTTCCCATTGCAACAATGAGAAAACTGACCCCATAAGTAAGCAGTTGAACTATAATAGTTTTTATTTCTGTCCTATATTTACACACTCTGGACTTGTGGCCTAGAAGATATAGTAAAACAATGTTTTCTAACACTTTTTGAGGCACGCATTAGTTCATATAAAGGGGTGGTTGAGGTAAGATAATTGACCAAAATGATAATATACAAAACTAAGGAAATGACTGTTACAAGTCTACACATGTGGTATAACTTTTGCACCTTGATCTGTGCTCATTCTACTTCATCTAATTATTGTCATTTTCTCAAACACTTTTCTGAGAAGGTGAAGGTTCATTTTCATTCACACATTTAATAACAGGGTGCAAGCTTTAAATGTGCGTGTTGGTATGAATGAAACATTTCTAAAATGAAACTACAAAGTTACAACATCCAAGCTTAAACAGAGAATCCAACCTCATTTTTTCGGGGCCACTGTGCAAGGTCTCATTCATGCTGGAAAGTGGAGGCTGCATTTGAAGAGGTATTAATTTAGCAATAATGTACAGTGGAAATTTAAGTAAAGCCACGTTTAGGCAGTAGGTGGCAGCAGTGAGTCTGCCGAGGTTAACGTTTTAGTAGTTTGCTGGTAATTGTAGCTAAAAGCTTCAAAGGTAGTTTATTTTTACTTCTTCTATTCTTGACCTACATGGCAAGAGGCATGGTTGGTTCACTCACTGCGCCTTCTCGTGGCACAAATTGGTATTACAAGACTGACCATCCTGCTGCTCGCTGGTTAACTTTTAACACAAATTTTTAGTTATTTGATTAACGGTATTCTGTATTGTACTTTTAAATACTCTAAGACATTGCATTGTTTAAAATCTAAAAAAAACAGCATATTTAGATATATATTTGTATTGAATACACTGAATTATTGTCCTGAATTATTAATTAATTTGCACAACTGCATCAATGATATAGTAACCTTGCATCAGCAGCACCGACTTTATCGAGAAGACTTTAAATTACACGCAAACCACATAACCTCCGATATTAACTTAACCATGTCGACGATTGGAAGTATTGGAAATGAAAAAGAGTGTCAGAGTGAAAACAGAGAAGGAGCTGTCTTTAAAGCACTTCCTTTTTGTGTTTCTTTTTCATCAGAAACCCATTTCCTGTGAAAGAAACCACAGGCTTTTTAAAGGGATTGTCCCTCGCATAGAGAGAGGTGAAAGTACACATACACACTGGAAGAGACATGTAAATAGGTCACATATCTTTTCTTTTTTTTTTTCTGTGTTTTGCAAGAAAATGCTGCAGTGTGGTTGAGCAGGCAGGTAACAGAAACTGTTAAAGTCAAGCTCTCTGTGGTTTTGTCACTCTGTCACTTATCCATCCATCATGTGTACACACATGTTTATGCCCAGAGATTGTAAAGACGTGCATGATAAACACAGCTTTCGTGATATCAGGACGAGAAACTCCTCTTCACTTTCAAAGGCCGGGCAGAATCATTGTCTCCAGATGAGTGTGTATTCCTTTTCTTTCATTTTTTTTTAACAGATCACATGGTTGATAAAGCACGCGATGGATGGCCAGGCGGGTGGAATCGATCTACACACACTGGCCAAGTGGGTCCTGGGGGATGTCCCAAAAAATGCGAGGCTGCTGCTGGAGGTGATGTCGGGACACCGTTGGCAGGCTCTGCCCTGTGAAATGGCTGCAAAGTTACTCTGTCACTAAAATAACCTCCTGAATTAAACACTGAATGAAGTATCATGGTGGGACAGTGGTTAGTGCTGAGAAGTTGCGAGGAGTTTGCGTCTTCTTCTTGTATTGGTCCTACAGCTTCCTCATAATCCAAAGACAATCTTTTGAGGTGATCTGGTGTCTCTGATTTGTGTTTCATTGTCTGTCTCTCTCGCTGTGTGATGGACCTGTAGTCAGTCCAGGGTGGACCCGGGTTTTTAGAGTGAACCCAGAATGGACTTTAACTTTAACTGTGATGAAGTTGGTATAAAAGATGGATTGGTTATGTGATATACAAGAAATTACTGTAGGTTCAAGTGTATTCAGTGCTTTTTCTTATAATAATACAATAATAATTGTACGAGACAGCATCATCTTATTATGATCTCCCTATGATGATCTATTAAATACAGACGTAGATTAATACCTTGAATAATTGTAACATTTTTATTGATCATTTTGGGAGTTATACATCGCTAATCTGTGGAAAGTACATTGTTATTGTGAATTTTACTCCAACCATCTATCTTTTATTAAGCTGTTTCCTCTCGTCGCCTTTTATCTCCTTTACTCTGGGCAACACTTAAACAATTATGATTTAATTGTACAGAAGAAATGACAAATGCCCAGCTTCAGTGACCAGAGATTTGCCAGTTATTACTCATTTGTGTGGTGCAGAGCTCTGTTAATGGCCAGCAATCAGTAGCGCCGTGTGATCTGCTGAGAGGCGAGAACTTGTTCACTGTAAAGTAATCTGGCATCATATTTTACCATCCAGGTCACACGGTCACTGCCGTATGTACTGTTTGTGGGACAGGAGGGTCTGAGCTGAGAGGGGGGGTTGTGAATGTGTGTGTGTGTGTGTGTGTGTGTGTGTGTGTGTGTGTGTGTGTGTGTGTGTGTGTGTGTGTGTGTGTGTGTGTCTGTTCGTGCCAGCTTGGCACTCCCTGATTTTTTTGGACTTAGATCCTCCTTCAAACAGAAATGAGAGACGCCACGTCAGGGCCAAAACGGACTCTGCACCCATCAGTAGCCCATCTCTCACAGAAACTAATCCTCCAAGTGACACGTGCTCTTCTTGTCCTCAGCGCATGAAGTGTGAAGAAATATTAACGACTAAAATCTCTGAATATTTCCACGCTGGTTTGAAACTGTTTGTTTTAATAGATTGCAGGTGGTATATTTGTATCGTGTCTGGCACGTACCTAAAATCGACAACACTATTTAAAGCATTGCGCGACCTCAGCTGTACGCGACACAACACTGTCACAAGTCACGTGACGGTGAAGGAGAAAACAGCGCGTGCACACCCTCGCTGTTATCTGTCCCATTAACAACCATTTCAGCTACTTTTATCAACCCAGCGTAAATTACTCATTGAAATATGAACCCATGAGGAGCACAGTGATAAGTGCTGTTTTGTTTAAACAAAGAATGAAACCAACAAGAAAAGACTAAGAAAACACCATCATCAGACAAAATGACTTATTGTTTAATATGTTTAAATGTTTAAATGACACCAGGAAAACACCAGAGAGTGTTTCATGAGCGCAATGTACAAATTGTTGCCATGTTTTTCTCGGGGTGATAATCCACGTGCGAGAACTTCATATCACAGTTATTGAAGATATAAAAAAACCAAGTAGGCAAACAGCTGTTTAAAATCACTGTCTAATCTCGAAAGCATCTATCACAGACTCCCACTGTTACTGGTGTGAAAGAGTGATATATTCAATTATAAACATTCCCATTATCACTACCGATATAAGGTGGTGCGATTAGTAGTAGCAGTATATCAGAAAACAAAACCACCAATCAAATTGTCAATATAATTGTGTCAAGATTGGCAATATAAAATTATACTTGTTTAATACGTGTTTATGAGCCAGTGTTTTCAAATGTGCTAATTGTTAATACAGTCTAACAAGAAACGTCTGGAATAGATATTGCAGGGGAGACAGCATAGGAAAATTGTGAGGGGAAAAACAAAAGGAAATTATTCGGCAATGCTTTCTAAAAATTATGACAGAAGTTTTTTTTATGAGAATCTGTAGCGTAAAAGTCACTAAACCATCAAAGCCGGAAGTACGAAAGAAAGAAAATGAGTAAGAGAGGAGTTAAAATGAATTATTTATAGAATAAACGAGAGAGATGTATAACTATAGGAAGATGGAAACGCGTGGAGACAAATAATGTTAAAGGGAAACAAATGGTATGTTGTCGGGCTGTTGCAACAGATGTAACCGGATGGAACAATGTGGAGGCTCATTTAAACACAGAGGAGAGAGAAAACACTTGAAGGTGCAGGAGAGGAAACCAAACAAACCTCTGTTTGATGAGACGACAGTGCGGCAAGGATTAGCGTCGATGCACAAAAAAAAACCACAAAAAAAAAAACCCCAAGTGAAGAACAGGTAAAATACTTTATGTGCAAAGCTGTCAATGTGAAGCGTGAATGCATCTGAGAGTCGGCGCCATAGTGGATGTGTGTGAGTAGAAGATGAGGACAATCCCGGCACAAAGGCCACAGTGGTCCCTGTGACCCCTTCTCACACACATGCCCCCCCCCCTGGATGGCGAGGCTACGTCAGGCCTGGTGATGCCCCTTGTGACTGCCGCTGGCATGCAGAGGCAACTGCGCTGTGATGTCACAAACATGTGCCCCCCCCACACACTGATAGCCGGCAGCAGAGCGGATCAGACTGGACCTGCGGGGACACAGCAGCCAAAGCTGGACTAATTTAGCGGGGGGGGGGGGGGGGGGGGGGGGGCATCTCCGGTGACAGCCTTGTGCTTTCTAATATTAAAGACACTTGGCGTGCAAGGGTGTATTTGTATGCGTGTTGTTTATGTGCAATGTATTTTTAGCCAACTGTATTTTCCACTCCTTGTGCAGCAATCCAGGGCAGCCGCAGAGAGGTGGGGAGGGCAGGAGGAAAGAGGTGAGGCCGAGGAGGCGGCGTAGGGTGTGGACACGTCAGAAATCACCTGCATCTTATACAATACTCATAATGTCCTCATTAGAGTGCTAAGAGACACAAATTTTGAGTTTATTTGTCAACTGCCAGCCAGGTTTTCTGCCTTTACTGAGTCAATTATTGCTCATCTGAACTAATATCACAAAAACATAAAAGAGTTCACATTCTCATGTTGGCTCAACTTCAAAGTATTCAAGTGCATACTGCAGATGCATGGATGAGGTGAGGCTTCTTACAATTTGTCACGCTTCATTTATTAATGACAGCAATGACTTCACCGGCGTCTCTTTCACTCTTCCCCTGCTCAAACCGCGCTACCAGGCTCGTGGGTGTCGTGAGCTTTTCATTTTATGGTTTGTGATTTTTGTATACTTTCCACATCGTGATGTACAGCAGAGTTGCGGTGCTGATGAATGAAGGAGGCCGTCACATAGACTGGGAGCACCCATCACTCTCACAATTCCTGGACAAGCATTAAACATGACACGTTCATATAAAGTAATGAATAACGTCAGTCGCCGCTGACTGCTGCTTTAAATTATGAATGATTTCCCATCATCTATCTCGGCTCACCATTCACATAAATGTTCTTCTAAAGTACAATCTATCTGTTTCCTCTTTATTTAAACCTGTCATGACTCATTTGTTCGGCTGGGGGTGGGCTGCTGTTGGACAGTGGAAACAAGTTGTAAACGCAAAAATTACAAGCACGTTCAATTGTTATGATGATGGTTTTCCTATTTATACAATTAGCAAATATGGAGATGTGTCTGATATTCTAATACTGTGTATTCCAACTCTTAATGTTTCACTACAACCTGAGGCGATGGCGCAACACACCTTCAACTTAACTGAAGTGTCTGTTTGAAGCGTTGACAAAATTACATGTAAAAACCTGTTTTGGATTTGCTTCACAATAAATGTGACACTCAAATATTTGATGAACTGCAACATGTGTCACCTCCATCCTGCACTTATTAATATCGGTGATTAAAGTTGAAAGCTGACGTCAGCCCTCAATAAGATAACATAGATTATGTTGTATTTTTTTTTGTTAATTAAATGCATTTCCTCTCACCACTGATGACATAGATTCAATTGTAGAGATAAACTCATCTTTAATTTCATTAATACAACACAAACTTGCAACTTTAGTACACAAAGCAAAACCATGGTACACATTAAAGTTTTTATTCTTAAAGTCAAACCTGTTTTGCTGTCCCAAAGAAATCAATGTTTTTAGACCAGAAATTGTGCTTTTCCAACATGCACGAAAAGGATTAACATTATATCTTACGTAAAAAAGAAATGCTTCCTGCTCACCCGGAACCAGCAAAGACCCCCAATATTCAACCTGTTTACACAAATTCTGACTGAAACTCTAAGGTTGGAACAATGGACGTTTATTTTTAAAAAACAAAAAAAAGGGATATCTTCACTAAGATTTGGAAACCTTTTGTCAATCTGCGACTTTTATGAGTATTTATATTACTACTTGAATTTTAATTTCATATTGGGATCTATATGTTTGTAAAAAGTTCCAATAAAAAGATAATTGAAAAAAAATGAACAAAAAAAGGAAATGGCCCCTGAGCTATAGGCACAAGGGCAACTGGCCTCCGGCCTGTTCACCCAGAGCTCGAAGAGCAGTGAGAGTGAACCTGATGACCCAGATGATAAATCTGGTTTGGTCACCAAGAGTTGCTGGAACAGTTATTGTTATTAGACACTCCTTAACTCCTTAGACACTAAGTGTATAAAACTGCAGTTTTCCTCTCTGGACGGTTGCCATGTATAAATTATCTATCAGAAAGACTTTTGTTTACACCCAGTGATACACCCACATGATTGCAAATGTTCTATTACACATGATAATAAGAATTATTTGTGAACAGATCTGTCAGGCCTGGTTGATACACATGTTATGCTGTATGCATGTGACAGCAGTCAGTGATGTTGCATTAAGGAATTTTGGTTTTTATGGAATAGGAGTGCTGACAGGTGCACACTGATGTGCGTGTGTGATTTCTGATATGCTGTCGAGCCATGACCAATCAAGTGTAATCCACTGCTGTGAAAATTATTCTTATTTTTTTTTACATTTTTCTTGCATTTTTGCTTTGAGAAATGTTTGATCAACTGCTTTTACTTTCCTGTTTTCATCATAAATCCTCTTTACAGAAGATGTCAGCACAACTCTAGCATTGCAACAGTCTCGGTGTGACACAGCAGCTGCAGCGCAGACACACTGCCCTCACTTACACTCTTTAAATTACGCAAGACTCTCTCTTTGTGCTCAAGGTGCAAAAATTTGCATATTTGTACAGTATGCTTTTTTTTTTTTAACTCAATAAACAAATTCCATACTGTATACCTGTCATTGTGATGTGATATACTTTTGTACTCTGTAGGTCTGAGCGAGGAGTTCCCTCATAATATTCACTTGTAAATCAGGATAAGGGGGGACCTGCAGACATTTGAGCATCGACACGTCAGAGCCTCGGGCCATACAGAGGATAATACTATAATAACAGCTCAGTCCTCCTGTTGCAGTTCTCAGTAGTTGGGAGGGTTTTGCCATGAATAACACTGATAGCAGCTTTCTTCTATCTTTCGCTCTCTGCACAAAGCTCTTTTCCGCTCCTTTGTCCAACCCTTTGATGGTTGAAGTATTCATCACTGATCCCTCATGTCAGAGCGCAACAATACAAAACTCTAAAATCAGAAAGGAAGAAGTTCTGATTTAAAATTCAATTGACATAATAATGAAACATATGTACATGTTTAGGCTAAAAATACTTAAGTGACAAAAGTTTGTACGTCACAGTATGACATGGTTCCACTTGTTTGGAATTGTAAATAATGTATTGAGTTAACACAAGGATAAGAATCTAACAGTTGCACTTTAATGAGATGCTTGAATAGGAAAACAAATGGGCAGCAGTGGATCATTTTGTGTCTTTGGGCACCAGGTTGTCTTCAAAGTCTCAAAAATACACAACTTCTTGATTCGAGCAGGAGCTCAGGCGCTTCTGTGAAAACACACTTCTACCTCACAGCAAGAATATCTCAATCTGGAGTTTAGGACGAGGATCTTTCTCTGCGGAGTTTACATCTTCTCCGGGTTTTCTCTGGTTTACCTTCAAATGTCCCAAAACATATATCACCATTCTGTTTGCTAGAATCCACCATGAGCTGGATAAAGTGGTAAACAAGGTGGATTAATAACAAGGGTGGCAGCTCTTTGCCTTGTCAGTGTGCGGCTCTTTGATCCATCAACTGAAATCATCGGAGTGCTGCTCCTCCAATTATAAATAGTTCTCAGGTGAACCTCAGAGTTTGAATTTTCTTAAGTCGTACTTAAATGCCTCACTCAGCGCACAGCACCATGACAGCAACATACTTCTCTGACAGCATTAACACACTCCACAGCTGTCGCTACGCTACAGTTGGCAGGTAGGGCCAGTTCGAGCATATATTGGCAAGTAAGCAAAGACTCAAGTACAGAGACATCTCTGACTGGTTGGCCAACCCTGATCTAGTGTGTCCCTGTCCAACCCATCCACTGCATGTGGGGGGGAAAAAAGAAGAATTTTTGAGAAAACATCAATTCAACTCGTCATAATTGAGAAGCCAAAGAGTCTAAAGGGTGCAAAGAGCAAAAAAATAAAAAAATAAAAAATGTGTGAAAGCTCTCGTTAAGCATGACATGTGGACTGGATGTTGTTCTGGAGCGTGATCCTAAAAGTTCAGAGGCTTCACCAAAACATCAAAACCAAAACTACTAGAGCACCTTAAAAAATGTGCTGAAAAATATTGGCGTAAATACATGTGCTCACTGTCTGCCTCAAGGTTCTCTTTCCTCCTGTTGTCTTTCACGTCACTTGCTCTGGGCTTTCTGTTTGCCTCTGGTGATCACCAGTTGCTAACATGAATAAATGGATGGAAAAAAAAAAAGAAAAGAAAAAAGAAAACGGGTAGTAAAATAACCTGCTGGGGGAGAGAAAAAATGCAGACTTGCAGATTCTTCTCACATAGATTTGTCACGGTGAATGACTAATGAGCGGGGACAGACACGAGTAAACATGACAGTGGAAGCATATGTGTGTGTGTGTGTGTGTGTGTGTGTGTGTGTGTGTGTGTGTGTGTGTGTGTGTGTGTGTGTGTGTGTGTGTGTGTGTGTGTGTGTGTGTGTGTGTGTGTGTGTGTGTGTGTGTGTGTGTGTGTGTGTGTGTGTGTGTGTGTGTGTGCGCGCGAGCACTGGACTTTAGCTGTTTCACTATGTATTATTAAGAAGCTGAGAAATACAAGAAAACACAGGAGCTTGTCTTGTTTAGCAGGCAACTCCTGTTTCTTTGATGAGGCTCTTACATATTGATGATTTAGTTGTGAAGCTGAGATTTGTGGCCAAAAAGAGAGAGAGGAAAAAAAACTTAAGGAATTTCACTTTGACCTTTCAGATACTTTAATCTAAATGCTCTTGTAGACGAGTTTAGAGGAGATTAGACACGTATTTTACTAAGGTGCATTTGAATGTGCACATGTGGGGGAAAAAGTGTGTACTTGTGCATAGTTTGGAGGAGCGGTGAATCCATGTTGTCGCTGGATGTCAAATCTAATATCATCACATAGCCGCTGGATGTCTATTATTCATGAGGTCGATGTTAAGAATCAACCAGGCCTGATAGGAGAGCCGTCCCTCCCCCCAGCTCTTCCTCTTTCCCCCCATTGCGCCCATTCGATAGTTCTCAAAAAATTGTTTTCCCTCCGCCGTACTCTTTTCTGCTGAGTTTTGAGCCGAGATGCTTGTGAACATGAAAACTGAGAGTGTTTACCTCAAGGGATGACAGTCAGTGAGCGACAGGGAGGCAGACACCAGGGCCTCTGACACCCCAACTGACAGTGTTGTAAAGCCAGGGGCCAAATGATGGGAGGAAGACAGAAACGAGCCCGAGGAATAAATGAGGAAAAACAAGGTGATAGAATAAAGGTTTGCAGGCGGGGATGAGTGTCAAACATCCAACAGTCAGAAAGGATGTAGAAACTCACATTGTCCCATAACTCTTAGGGTCATAACTCATTATTCCGCATGCAGTGGGCACAAAGAAGTCTACCTGCATGTGGTCTTCTTCTTTTTTCAACTTCAACTTCAATTCTGTGTATTTATGCATAACAACATGATGATCTCACAGCACTTTACTTAAAAAAATAAAAGAAAGAGACACATCACACAATTTGACAGGAGGGAGCAGTATATGGAAACGATAATGGACGTCCCGCATCTGTTCGCGTTGTATTATTTTTAGATGATCAACCCAAATTGCGTATAAACTGAAATTGTCATGTGACCCGAGGAGCTGAGATTTAGTGTTGAGTTGCTCAGAAGCAAACTGGCTGTTTGGGGGATAGTGGAGTTTATATTACATGGCATAACACCGGTTTTATCTAAAGCATCAAAAACTTTAAAATCAGAAATGAACAAATGTCTGAAACAGAATATTTTAAATCCAATCACAGCCCTAATGTTTGCTGATAAAACACAGACGGACCACAGGTATCCCAACTACTCCTTCCTTGGGAACCAGACCTTCAAAAGATATCTTTTATGAACAACTCCGGAAAACAGTTACTCAAGTGCGAATCAGTCAGACCTGAAGATTCTTTGTACAAATCCTCCTCGCGCTCATCATGCAACACTTCCTCCAACACGAACACATAAACATACGTAGTTGTATTCTTCCATGTGGAAAATGTCGCATGCTGGTCGTCTGACTGACATGCAGGTATGGCCGGTGCCTGCTGCTGCTCCACGCCTCACCGGCCCATTAAAAATGTAGGTTTTTACGGAGCGACAACAGAAACACTACACACAGAGGATCTAATACACACTCGGATCATGAAACATTTTCCTACTGTGACTTGTTCTCACAGTAGGAAAATGTCAGGAAAGGCGACTTGCATCTGTTTTTTTTTTTTTTTCAGGAACAATCATATATTTGCATTTATGCATATTTTCACGGAAAAAGATCACCGGCCTCATGGTGGTGAAGTAGCTAGCACTCTCGTCTCAAAGTGATAATAAATACCAGGTTGCTTGGGGGCATTGCTGTGTGTAGTTTGCATAGTTTCCCTAAGCGTGCATGCGCTTTTTTCCATGTGCACAATTCCCTATAGCTCCACCTTAATCCCTGTGATGAACTGGAGCCTGCTCAGGGTGAAACCACTCGTCCAATATCAGCTGTGATAGGTTCTCTAAGTTTCGAAATACAATATTGTGGACAAACAATGAAATGGATCGATGCCTTATTATAAAATTAATGCATTAAAAAAGCACAACATTTTCATATATTGTATCCACTCCTATTCATAATGTTTTCTTGTATCTTGTACTTAAAACGTGTGTTTGTAGAGGTTATGTATCAGCTCGAGCCAAACATATCAGTGTTTCATAGCAACTGCTTTATCCTGAGAATTACAACTTCAGCAGCGAGACACCAGTGTGCCTCCGTGTCACTCGTCTGGGCCTTTGACGTCCCTGCTGGAGTGCGTATGTGCCGCTCTGCGCTTCCTGTGCGTGGACGACCGGACGGTGATGTCAGCACACAGCCTGCAGCCTCTGGTCAGTGGACTCGGGCTGAGGTTTGGGACCGTGTATAGCCGCAGCAGCTGGAACACACGCCCCGAGGGAGAGCTGAGAAAGTGGCCACAAACCTCCCTCCCTCCCCCCCAGGGGAGACAGGGATCGGGGACGAGCCTGCCTGCCTGCAGCATGTTATTAGTGGATGCATTGTGATGCTATTCTCCTTCTGTGTACCACATTGTTGTGCGTAGTCACTAAAATCATCCTGTGCGTGCATCAACGCTCGTCTCCGTGTGTGTGTGTGTGTGTGTGTGTGTGTGTGTGTGTGTGTGTGTGTGTGTGTGTGTGTGTGTGTGTGTGTGTGTGTGTGTGTGTGTGTGTGTGTGTGTAGAGTTGCGCACAGGAAACAGTGGTGACGCGCTCACACCGCCCACCATAGATATTACAATGGAAAGCCAAAGCAACTGAGCAACTGTACACCCCTTCTGCCCTCCAACACACACATGGAAAACTACCATCAAACTGTGCTACTGGTGTACCGGCCAGCTGGCAGGTATCTTCACTCACACACTCGCTCAATAAAGGCTGAGTCAGGACACATTATTCTGTGTGTGTCTCTGTGTTTGGCGACAGTGTGGAGATGATGGCAAAGCAAAATGGTGTAGACACACTCACATGCTCCTCTCCTGACACGTGCGAGGGTAAACATTGATTTCCTTGACTGACGTTAACACCCTGTTGAGTAAACATACACCCTAACTCACAGCAGAGCAGCAGGCTGTGTGGACCGCTGAACGCCGGGGCCTCTTGGACTCCGCCGAGCGGCGGCAGGCCCAACAAACAGCGCCAGTTCAGGGTTCAGAGCGGCCTCGCTACGGCTCCCCCACACATACAGCCATAATACACAACAGTGCATACCAGTATTATGGCTTGACAACCCCCGATCGTCAACACACCTCACTGTCATGCCCCACAGGGAAAGAGACGGAGAAACACAGGTCACAGAAATTTACTCTCAGTTACACTCGGGGACGACAAGTTTTGATTTAAGTTTTAATCAGCTAAAAAAAGAAAAAAACACAAAAAACATGAAAAGATCAACATTTTGGGATGGTTAGGGAACAAAATGATGTGTCTATTGCTTCTATCTCAACCCTGCCTTGTCCACAATAGTTTGAAAGACACTACCTGGTGTTTGGTACGAAGAGGAAAACAATTCTGTCCAGGGATTGTTAGACAACATGAGCAGGATATATTTCACTTACGTATATGTCACTATTCAAATGTGGCAGGATGCATACAAACAGTTTTTCACTACAGAGATTCAGATGCATGATGGGTGATTATATGTAGAAATCCACGTACTTGGAAAAACACGTGTTTGCAGGAGATATATTCAAACAATATATTGAAAATAAAATACACATGATAAAGAAAAAAGAGGGCGAATGAGTGTTTCAGCATGGGAACACAAGGTTCAACAAGCATCATCATATTTAGAGATGAAGCCAAATGCCCTCTATCTTTTCAAATAGTTTATTTTACAAGCTGCTTGAAACCAAACTAATGATACAAAACTCCAATAGACATGTGAGCCCTACTGGCTGTTCTTATTTTCTTCCTGTCAGTCGGCAGTATAAATGTGAGAGTGTGGATTCCACTTCCAAATGCTTATGTAAATGCAGTAGAAACTAAAGCACACATGAGATTAAAAATAAAAGTCTTTACTAGTTTCTATGAAGCAGACCAACCTATTGGTCTTTGCTATTCTGCTAAGCTAAATATGTTTTGTTGTAAGTCTGACCATGTTGAACCAAAAACAGGAAATGTCAGAAACTGTGTCTTTCAAAGCAGCCCAGTTGTTTTACCTCTAATCTGCATGTGGCCCTTCTGCTTTGCACCTGCTATAATTAAAGGACCCGATACCCCGAGATCCTGCATTAAGAGTTCTGGATTGCACCCAAATATATTGAGCTTTCATTTCGCAGGTGATCCACTAAAAATCAAACCATGACATGTGCAAACTCATGTATTCAAATATTTGCGTGCTGTAGCCTGTTTACACAAAAGAAATCTGTTGGAAATCTTATCGGTTCATTTGTTTGTGTTTTTTTTAACGTGAAATCAATGAGTGTGATGAGTCGGTGGAGAAATTTAGCAAACACATCAAAGCCTTACAGAAAGTAAATCAGAAAAGAGTGTTATACCTCAAAGCGTGAGGCAGATCACCAGTCCACCACGGGACAAACACACACGCAATTTAGGCCTTGTATACGTGGCAACGTTTCAAGTGAAAACTGCTTTGTTTTTGCGTTTTCAAAACATGTCTGTTTACACGGAAACAATGTCCGTTAACACAGAAACGGCAGAACCATAGAAAACCATGTCATTAACATGCCAGGCCACGGGCTGTTGGTACGTCCATCTGCTGAGCATGTGCAGAAGAACGGCTTTCTACAGCCGTGGTGCGGAAGGATCCGTAGCGGCGTTTCAGAAAAGCTGCATTTTCTGCCATACATATGGATAATCAAAGATAGAAAAGAGACACAAAAGCAGACAGTGAATCATTTTAGCCCAGTAAAGAAAAGCCGGGACAGATCGGCGACTAACCAGGAGAACATGAGGTCCAATCTCTGACCGCGTTCAGTGTGGATCAAACAGGGGATGTGATGTCCAAGTAAGGTATAATCACTGTGTTTTATGCAGTGATTCACTATGTATTCATAATTGTTTTCCACAAATCGGCCCTGTACTTGTCGAACAGAAGGCTGTCATTGCCTCGAGCATCATATTGTTTTCTCTCTTTCAGAAGTGACAAAACTTCAAGATTCCTCTTCAGAAAGGAGGACCGACCCCGGAGAAGCGCTGCAGAGATGGTTGTTCGTTTCAGCTTCTGTGGTCGAGGGTTCAATACAGGAAGGGATTCTACACACACTGTACAGTGAGGGGCTTTGCTGAATTTAGAAATTCAGTAGATTTCTGTTCCTCTTTGATGGTTAGTCTGCTTAAGCTCTCTGAAAATGGTGTCCTGGCTTTTGTTTCAGATTGATAAGTGAGCAACTTGCGACCTCTGAATCAAAATGTTTCTATATTACCACTACGTCTGCCAGTTACAAGGTAAATACATGATTCCAGGTAACACAGTCACTTTTATTTTTTATCACTACTGAGATTATGACTCACTACTACAAGTGAAAAAAAGAATTGTATGTATGGACTGAACCTCCCGGACGATATAATTTCAACACTAATCGAGCTCATTTGTTTTGTCTTACTACAAAGCTCATCACCTGTGTATGAAGCAGCTCATATTTACAGTCCTTAATGTGAAAGAGTGGAGTAAGCATGACATAATGCAGACAATAGACACACTGTTTAAACACTGTTTGGGCCCTCCAATCTGTACAATCAGCTCGATTTTTAAAAGTGAGAAATCCATAACAAAGTTAAAAATCAAACAAATGACCGAAAATCAGAAAATGGGTCGTGAATTTTTGGTCTTTCCGCTTTGAGGAATTGCTCTCAGTTCAGCCTGCAGTTTAACACTTCCACTTTGACTGTGAATGAAACCATTCCTCGTGAATGCAAACCATTAAACCCCCTCGCTCCACTTCTAAAATATTTATTGTCTATAAACTGAAATCACTGTGAGGTCAAGCTGAGCCAACAGTTAATGGTATGTTGCAGCAAAAACACAGATTTTTCTGTTTAACTTTACAGTTTTGAAAGTTGTTACAGTTCTGGTTATCATTACACTAATCACACAGATAAAATAGATCCTTTAGGCTACTGTAATCTGCTTTTTCATCTACACAGTTTTATATAAACCTTGTTTGTTTCCTCTGACAACCACACACACACACACACACACACACACACACACACACACACACACACACACACACACACACACACACACACACACACACACACACACACACACACACACAACCAGGAGCCAGGAACCAGAATGTATCAATGAAGAGCAGCGGTTTACTGCGAGCCCCGGGTAGGGACATTACAAAAGATTGGATATGAAACCAGCTTATTGAGGCACAAAAATTAAAATTACTGAGAGGGGGGGGGGGAATCCTAAATATTCTCACATGAAGTGCACGATGGGATTTTGCAGTGATCTGAAGGAAACTTAATTTTAGAATCTCTCCTCCCCCCTGGGCTCAAGCTGATCATAACACTGAGCCCAGGACGTCATAATCACAAGTAAAACTGGGCGTCTGGGCACAGCGCGCTGCTCTTACGCGTGTTCTGAAAAAATTCTGGGAACTTTGTTTTCACGCCTTCTTTCATGAATTAATCTGTTGAAATGGATAATTGTGTGTGTGAGTCGGGGAGACTGTGAAACAGACCAGAGGGGGCAGTCATGGTACTGTAAAAGGACTCAGAAAGGCAGTTGTGAGTGTATGACTATGTTTTTATTTCTTCTGCTCCACTTTAAATGTTGATAAACGTGTGATACGTT